>NC_057864.1:20252841-20445341 GCF_019393635.1 Dromiciops gliroides | reverse complement strand
AGTCAATAAGCATTTATTAAGTGCCTACAAGTTGCCAAGTACTGTGCTGTGCACCGTTCATCATCTGAGCTTTATAACACCCCTGGGAAATAGGCAGTATAGATATTATTATTGGGTCTATTTTATAAGTGAGTAAATTAAGACGCAGAGAGGTTATCCAACCAAAGAGTATCAGAAGTGAGATTTGAACCCAGGATTTCCTAATTCCACACCCAAATACCATGCTGCCTTTCCCAAAGATAGGGCTTAACTGATCCCACCCATCTCGGTTTCTGGCTGAGAATAGCACTTCAATCTCTCTGAGAAGTAACAATAGGCTGAATATGGGACATCCTGCCTAAGTTGTTCTTGGAAAAATACTAGGGGAGAGCTCTGAGTAAGATTTTCCCTTTCCTTGGCTCTGTGAGGCTATAAAATACTCGAGATGAGGAGCACACCCTTCTTTCCACATCCCCCAGAGAGAACAAAGGCATAAAATTCTCCGGCAGTTGCTGCTGCCTTCAAACATTGAACACGGCTGCCAAAAACAAGTCCTAGCCAAGGGATGAGAGATTTTCCAGTCTCTGCTCACTCCTTACTCTCCCCTCCTCAATTCTCCTCCCTCCTTTCTCTTTCTTTCCTCTCTTTTTTCTTAGCTCTTTCCTCAACCAACCAAGCAACCACCATGCATTTATCAATTAACTTAATAGGAGTCACAAAGGGAAAAACAAGGAGTTTTCATCCTACTGGGGGAAGGCTCTTTGTTGGGCTCTCCCAGACTACAATGCACGTTCCTACAAATGCCCCTTTTGCCATTTCCCCTGGAGGGAACCCAGAGCCCCAATTGCCTTCCATTGTTCCCACCTTCTCCACAGTCAGGGTCTACACCCACCCATCCCTCCCCATCCCCACTTCAGGGCAGACATGGCTACTCATATTCCTTGGATAAATAATGCATTAGTTACTAATAACAATACTTCTGTTTTTGTGGGGCAATGGGGGTTAAGTGACTTGCCCAGGGTCACACAGCTAGTAAGTGTCAAGTGTCTGAGGCTGGATTTGAACTCAGATCCTCCCGAATCCATGGCCGGTGCTCTATCCACTGCGCCACCTAGCCGCCCCCAACAATACTTCTGGTAAGGTGGAGGACCATTCCATCTACACCATCATTCTGCTCTCCTGACCCCCAGGCATTCCCATCTAACCTACCAAGGTTAGTTGAAGCAGTGCCCTCATATATGTATTGTCTCCTCAAATTAGAATATGACCTCTTTCAGATGAAGGATTATTTCACATGTGCCCAGCACATGTCCCAAGAGCTAAGAGATTTAGCTCTTTGAGAGGCCCAAACTTTCAAGCATTTCCAACTCCTTTATTATCCCCATTCATCTATATGTCATGGGAAGACTGGCCAAAGAGAGCCTAGTCCTTGAAGCTCATGTAAACATTCCTTGCCTGGTTCCAAGACAATATAAGAATCTTTGGGGAGCCAGATTTTGGTCATGATGATTCAGGTTAGTGCTGTTTGATTATGGAAATCCTTTTAATTGGCTTCAGGATCAAAGGACTGATGACTTACAAGATGCTGAACCAGAACTGAGGGTAGGGACAAAAGCCTCATATGGACAACCTCTCTCTCTCTTCCCTGGTGGTTGGGGAAGGGCAGGAGTAATCTGGATCTCCCCTCCCAGGTCACCACATGTCCAGGAATGAAAGTGCCTCTGTTTCTTTTGTTTCCTAATCATAGATGCCTGAACATCCAGAGACAAGATTTATCAGGCTATGACCCTGTGATCTTCAAAAGGCCAGAAGAACCATCTAACCCTCAGTAAGTGGAGTGTGTAGCAGAGCCCCCTGGAGCCAGCAGCCACAAAACCCCCTGGAGCCAGCAGCCTCAGAGCCTGGTGAAGAGCCAGCACATCCTCAGAGGACCTTCTTGACCCAGTCCAACAGTAGGCTGGCCTGTTAGCTGAGACACTTTGCTTCACAAGGTGCCAGTGGAGTTGAGCAAAAGGATGACCCATCCATCATAACAACCCTGCCCAAGGCAAACATGGGAGAGAGTTCCTCAAATAGAAAAAAGACTCCTAGGGCCAAACAGTGTCAGGCTTCTGTGACCCCGCTTTTCACCACACGTGGTCCCCACAGCCCCTGCTACTTAAAGCCCATTCCACTATTTTCCCCATGGATCCTGTATATGGAGGTTGGGGGAAATGCACCCCCAGGCTTGAGAAAGTGTTTTCATAACTGCTGTCCTTGCTATATCATCTCAGGAAATATTCCCTTGTAAATGCCAATGTATGTCAACTGGTTGATTAGTATGATGCGGAGCACGTAAGATGGGAGCACTTGTGAGTGATATTCTTCGAATTCACAATCCCTCAGGGTTATTGTTAGAATCCTGAGGGGAGCAGAAGTTAGCCTCCCTCTGGGAACCAGACCTGCCTATGCAGTCAAAGTTAGAAGAGAGAGGTGTTACATGGATAAGTCAGGAGAGGAGGGGGTGCATTCCAGACAGGGGGACAGCTTATGCAAAGGCATCTAGACCGGAAAGAGGATGTCACTTACAAGGAACAATAAGAAGCCTTGTTTAATTAGACTATAGAGTGCTGGAGTTGGGAATAATCTATAAAAAGCCTGGAAAAGTAGATTGGAGAGTCGTTGGGAAGGGTTTTAAAAGCTAAACAGAGGATTTTGCATTTGATGCTATAAGCAACAGGATGAATGGGCTTGGGGGGAAAAATAAAGAGATCCATCTTGATCTCTTTCAATAGATAGATAGATAGATGGATGGATGGATGGATGGATAGACAGGCAGACAGGCAGGCAGATAGATAAATACATCTGAAATTCTGATGGGGTATACAGTTTTAAATGTCCAGTAGGAGCTGGTGATGCAGGAATGGAGCTCAAGGGAGAGGCTGGAGCTAGTTATATAGATATGGGAATCCTCTGCAACAAGATGACAATTCAACCCATGAAAACGGATGAGGTGATAGAGAAACAGAGAAATAAAAACAGACAGAAAGACAGAGAGAAAGAGGCAAAATGGAGACATAGTGATAGACAAAAATAGAAAGACAGAGACAGAGACAGAGAGACAAAGAGAAATAGTCAGAGAGAGAAAAAGAAAAAGGGGAGAAAAACAGGGACAGAGAGATAGAAACAAAGAGACAGAAAAACAGGGAAAGACAGAAACATGGGGGCATAGAGAAAGGCAAACAGAAAGAGTCAGAGAAAGAAAGACAGGGGAAAGAGATAGGGAGAATCAGGACAGAATGAATGAAAGAGACAAAGACACAAAAAGATAGAAAGACGGAAGGCCAGAGAGACATAGAGCCTTAAAGGACACCTGCAGTTAGGAAAGGGGACACAGAGGATGATGCATCAAGGGAAACTGAGAAGGAGCAGGGAGGCTTGGAGGAGGAGAACCAAGAAATATTAATGTCATGAAAAGTCAGAGAAAACACAGTCTTCACAAGGAAGAGGTCAGGTTATTAACAGGAACAACTGCTACAGATTGGTCAGAAGGTTGAATAGAGGCTCTCCTCTACTTATCTTCTCCTCCCTCCCTGTCCCTTTCTTGTTCTTCCTCTCCCTCTCCCCTCCTCCTCCCTCCACTCCCTCCTCTTCTTTCCTCTCCCTTTCTCCATCTCCTCCCTCCTTTCCCTTCCTCCCTCTCCCTTTCCCCATCTCCTCCCTCCTTTCCCTTCCTTCCTCTCCCTTTCCCCATCTCCTCCCTCCTTTCCCTTTCTTTCCTCCCCCTTTCTCCTCCCTCCTCTTCCCTCTCCCTCTTCCCTCTCTCCTCCTTCACCTCTTTTGTCTTCCCTCTGCTGCCCATCCCCTTTCCTGACTATCTCTCAGCTAGACTTACTCTCTTGTAATACTTGATTCTTAGCTGGCTTGACAGACACCAGCTGTGGCCTGCCCTCCATCCCAGCCCCCTTCCCTTGGCTCCAGTGGAGCCTCAGGATTGACCTGAACCTAGGGAGCAGGATGGGCCCATCCTAGAGAGTGAGAAAGCCTCGTCTTCATTCTTGCCTCCTCTATAATCTCGACACATCTCTCTCCAGACATGCCATCTGCTGCTACCCGGGGCTCAGCATCCTGAGACAGGTAGTTTCATCCTCTGAGTTAAATGTACCCAGGGAAAAAAAGAAAGGAAGGAAGAATAAGAAGACTGATTTTTAAGAAGGCAAGGCCTTTTGGGGGGGCACAGAGACTTCACACAGTCCAATGCTCCCCCCCTTTTGAGGCACTGATGAAATCCTTTGGAAGTCATGTGAAGGTCTCCCCCACATAATGAGTACAGGATGGGGCCCTAGGCACATCTCATTGCAGTCAAAGCCTCAGCCCTGAGCCAGTTTTAATGATCACGGAAGAAACTACTGAGAAAGTTGTAAGAGGCAGATTGGATAATTGTACTAGAAAAATATACTGCAGAGAACAATTCCCTGATGGCCCGGGGCGCTGGAGGAGAGGTGACCTCGTGGGTCAGCTTCATCTGCACTGTGGTGATTCACTAACACTTCCTTCCCCATTCTAACAAGGCCCGGGCTGTCTCAGGATTCCCTGGCCCTTCCTCCTCTTCCTCCCCCCCCCCTCCTCCTCCCACTGCTGTTCCTTCTGCCCCTGTATTGCTCCCTTTTCCCCACTACCTACCACCAAAAACCTCCACTGAGCTTGGAAAACAAATGATTCGGGGCAATTCATTCATTCCCCAAGCCCCTCTTAAAGACTTGCTCGGTGCACGAGAGAAAAAGACAAACCCACAGATAAGTAATTAGAAACTGCAGGGATGGGGTGTGGAACAGTGATTTTATTGGCATAGGGGATTCCTGGCAGGAGTCAAGAGACTTACCCAGGGTCACACAGCCCCGTATGCATCAAAGAAGGGATTTGAAATTATCTTATATATGGATCATAGGACCAAGTAAGCCCATCCTTTAAGAACATGTGTATGGTGAGACATTGATGCAATCTGCATGAGGACTCTGGTTAAAATGATCCTGGTGTGCTAATCACCAGAGTGTATTGATGATATGAGAAATATTCACTGTAACTGGTGGTCCGCAGTGGGGAGAACACAAGAAAATGAGCACTTGGGCCATAAGTATTAAAGAAAAAACACCCAAGCCCTCCAGGTACCCCTAGACCCCTTGAGGGAGGGGAGAAATGTAACTAGCCTTGCTCTGAGGAACTGTTATCAGTGAAAGTGTGTACTGGGAAGAGGATTCCTAGAGTTCATATGGGCTATTTCAATATTTGGGGAAGCTCTGTACAGAGGAAAGAGCCTGAGTGCAAATCCTGTTTCTGTTACTTCTTACCTATGTGATCTTGGGCAAGTCCTAGGCTTTCTTTCTCATCTGCAAAGTGAAAGAGCTGGACTAGATGATCCCTAAGTAATGTCTCAACTAGCACTAAAGTCATGCTTATGGGTAGACTGAATTGACTCAAGCTAATTGAATTGAAAAGTATAATAAAACATGCATTTATTCATGCACCTACTATGTGCAGGCTACTGTTCTCGACACTGGGAGAAATGCAAAGTTGAGATAAAATATGGCTTTTTGAGAAGCTTTGAGTCTGGTAAGGGGACAAGAAACAGCAACAGATACCTGATGGTAAGAAATGAAGTCCTGAGGGAGCCGCTCGGCCCGTGGTGCAGCAGCAACAGCAGAGATAAGGACTCATCTACCCATCAGCTGGGCCACATTTGGAAGGAAACATAGTGGGAGTAAATCCCATGTATTCAACTCCATAGCTGAGCCTGCTCTCACCAGGCACCAAGATGGTGTGGGGTAACTGTGCTCCCAGGCATCGAGAGAGAACGTTCCTGTTTTTGCACGTTTTGTCAGATCTTAGCAGCAAATATTCTTTTGCAAAAGCTAATTGATGTAAAGCACCAGCCCTGGATTCAGGAAGACCTGAGTTCAAATCCAGCCTCAGACACTTGACACTTACTAGCTGTGTGACCTTGGGCAAGTCACTTAACCCTCATTGCCCTGCAAAAAAAAAAAAGCGAATTGATGTTCATTGTGACACTAATAGTAGCAGCAGAATAGGGACTTGAGCCTATCCCTTAGAAAAAGCCTCTGAGGGTTATCCCCAGAAGTCTGAGGGGAAGATGGAGGCAGCCTTGCTCTGAGAATGGTGAGTCCAGGGTCTCAATAATGTAGTGAAGGTTTTCTTCTGTATGCTTTGTACCTGTCTTGTATATGCCTATATATGTACATTGTCTCTACCTGTTAAATAAGCCCCTTGGCAGCTAGGGGGCACCATAGAGAGCTGGGCCTGGAGTCAGGAAGATTCATCTTCCTGAGTTCAAATACAGCCACAGACACTTCCTAGCTGTGAGACCCTGGGCAAATCACTTCACCCTGTCTGCCTCAGTTTTCTCATCTGTAAAATGAGCTGGAGAAGGAAATGTCAAACTGCTCCAGGATCTTTGCCGAAAGAAAACCCCAAATGGGATCGCAAAGAATCAAACACGATGAAACAACTGGACAACAACAAATAAGCTCTTTGAGAGCAGGGACTGTTTGTGTCTTTGTCTCTGTATTCCTAACATTTATCACAGTGCTCCCACACAGTAGGCACTCATTAATGATTGATGGATGTGCCAGGCAACGTACCAAGTTCTGAGGAGACAAAGATAAATTAATCTGTCCCTGCCCCGGAGAAGCTTATTAAGAGTGTTAGGAATTTGGGGTTTGAATCCTTGCTTGGCCACTGACTTGTGTGACCTTGTCCAGGTCACTGCTCTTCTGTGAAAGATAAATTCCCCTGATATCACTAGTCTCCAGGTATCAGTTTCCTCACCTATTAAATGAGGGGTCGGATTACATAGAATCTAATGTCCCCTCCAGCTCTAAGTCTATGACCTTATGATCATAAGTTTCCCTGGCACCATCCACAGACCAAGAAGTTTTTTCAGCTTTTTTTTCCCTAGCTGGACAGAGTGCATCCTTCCCCTCAGACCCCCTAAAGACCTATTTATTAGAATTCCAATTATCTTTAAGTAAATAAAATCCCCAGAATTTCTATATCCTGGTGTAAGTTTAATTGGATTTTTCTTTTTTTCCCTCTTTTCAGCTTGGGCAGCCCCTTTGCTCCAGCCGCCTGCTGGGCGCAGTGTCCTCGCAGACCCGTAAAAGAACTGAAAGATACCATTGAGCTTTTATGAAATCATATATAAGAAATGGAAGGGAGCTTTTTCTGGTGGAGATAGATTTTTATTTTTCCATAAATCATGTCCTGGCTCCAGATCACAATTTTACAGACTATTAAGATCCCAAGACAGAATTTACAATACCCTCTCCCCTACCTGGCCTGCCTCCCCCCAGGTCCTCAGGTCTTTCTCCTTAAACAACACCTCTTCTTTCACCTCCTTTGCTCCCTTTCTGTGAAGTCTGGAGAACAGAAATAAAAATATTCCATTATTCCAGTGGTTCTTCCATTTCAATCATGGGGACATTCCCTCCAATGAGGCAGATTGAGATCATTGCATGCCTGCCCAACAGTGCCACTCTTTCTCACATCCTCCCACATCTTCACATGAGTTAGCCTCAAGAAATGTTGCCATCCTCCGGGCAGCTAGGTGGCGCAGTGGATAAAGCACCAGCCCTGGATTCAGGAGGACCCAAGTTCAAATCTAACCTCAGATACTTGATACTCACTAGCTGTGTGACCCTGGGCAAGTCACTTAACCCTCATTGCCCTGCCCCCCCAAAAAAAATAATAATAATAAAGAAATGTTGGCATCCTTCCTCACATTCTCTTGATGGCAAGAGAATATCAAGGAGCATACAACCTCTCTCCTGATTATCCCTGACCCCTGCTATAGAACCAACCCATCTTTCCTTACCCCTGCCTTCCTTTGATAAAACCCTTTATTATTCCATCTCTCCTTTGACAGTCTTCATTGGTAGTGTCTTATAACCCTGTGGCACCCACAATGTGCTTTAGTTATTGTTATTGTTATCATCATCATCACTCATTCTTCTCATCCTTTTCAATGAGATTGAGGAAAAAACAGTCCTGGGACAAACTATCATCATACTCATACTCTTGTATATATTTACTGTTCTGCAGGAATATTGCACAGGTGGGTAAAATACCTTCTTTTTAAGGTCAGCTCATTTTCTGGAGGCTCGTTTTCAGTAGCAGACAGAGTAATTCATTACTATCATTATTATCAATTTCATTTTAATTATTATTGCTGAAATATATAGTGTTTTTAAGTGCTTTAAGATTTGCTTAAGAGTACTTAAAGATAAAAAAGCTTTACATATATTATCTCTCATTTATTTCTCATCTGTGAGGTAGATACTACAGGTATCATCACATACATTTTAAAGATATAGTCAAATGACTTGTCTAAGGTCACTCAGTAGGGAGAAGATGAACCCAAGTCTCTCCTGACACTACCTCCATCCCTTATTCCATTATATCATATTACATAGAGAACTTTTCTCATAACAGCCCTATGACATAGCCTGTGACATTCTGCAATGGCTTGTTTAGCAAATGAGAAAATTAGGCTTCAGGAAAGGTAAGTGTCTTCTCTGAGGTCATGCTAATAGTAAATGTCAGAGGGGCAGCTAGGTGGTACAGTGGATAGAGCACTGGCCCTGGAGTCAGGAGGACCTGAATTCAAATCTGGCCTCAGACACTTGACACTTACTAGCTGTGTGACCCTGGGCAAGTCACTTAACCCCAATTGCCTCACCAAAATAAAAAAAATATTAAATGTCAGAGACAGAAACTGGACCCAGATCCATCTGGCATGGCAGGCCATTGTGTGGCAGTGAGAGAGAAAGGGGAGAATCTTCAGAAAGATCAATGCTAGCCATTTTGATCATAGGAGAATACGTTAAGCATGCATGACCAGTCACTCAGACTATTGTAATAGCTAAGCAGAAGATCCCACCGCCACCCTCTCTACACCATCAGCAAAATAATCTTTCTTACTCTCAGATCTGGTCACATCTCCTCAGCTCTAAAATCGTCAGTGTGTCCCTACTGATTGCGGAATGAAGCTCCAGCTCTTTTGCTTGGCTGTAAGGGACCTCTCTAATCCAGGCCCTTCCCAAATATTCAGCCTAAATTCTCTTCTCCACACTAGTCTCCAGCCAAATCAAATGATTCTCTATCATGGGAGTCAACTCCAGCCTTTCCTTCCTCCATGAGTTTGCTTTTCAGTTTTTCCAGATGGCTCGAATGTGCCCAATTCTCTGTTGAATTCTTAGCCATCTTTTCAAGTCAAACTCAGATGTCAGCTCACAGTTGACCAGAAGACCCAGGCCTTCTGGATCTCTGTTGTCTGTGATGCCTCTTCATTTTCTTTTTTTTTTTTCATTGATTTCTTTTTACATCACCTTCGTTTCCAAATATATCCCTTTGAGGCAGCTAGATGGCGCAGTAGATAGAGCACCGGCCCTGGATTCAGGAGGACCTGAGTTCAAATCCGGCCTCAGACACTTAACACTTACTGGCTGTGTGACCCTGGGCAAGTCACTTAACCCCAATTGCCTTACTGAAACAAACAAACAAATATATCCCTTCTATCCAGTGAGATACCCCTTGGTACCAAAAATTAAAAAGAAAGGTGGGAGCAGGGAGGCATTTCTGAGAACCCACCCAATACATTAACTGAACTGACAATAGATACAGTGATGAGGCATATCATCAACAGGCTGCTTCTGCTTCATGGCTTCGCATAACCCCATTCAACTCAACAATCATGTGTGAAGCACCTACTGTGCACCAGTACTTTTCAAGGTCCTGAAACTATAAAAGCAAAAACAGTCCTTACCTGGAGGGGGGAAGGTTGGGGGGAATGGAAAAAGCTTAGGAAAATAAATATAAAATATAGATAAAGTGAACGTCCCATAACGTAGAGGGAGAATCACTAACAATTGGGCAGATCGGGGGTGGCCTCTTGCAGGGGTCAACCCCTGAGCAGAGCCTGGAAGAAAGTGGAAGGACTCTATGAGACAGAGGTGAGTATGGGGAACCTTTGAAGTCTCATGAGTAGAGGAATGATATGTTTTAGGCCTGCCAGGTCTTGGAATTCTTCCTTTTTAATGTCTGCATCCTCCATCTGTCCCACATAAGATGCCCACCCCAAGGCAGATGGTGCCTAATGTCAATTCCTTTTGATGTTTAGTTGTTTTCAGTTGTGTCCGACTTGGTGACCCCACTTGGGGTTTTCTTGGCAGAGATACTGGAGTGGTTTGCCATTTCCTTCTCCAGCTCATTTTACAGATGAGGAAACAAGGTGAAGTGACTTGCCCAGAGTCACACAGTTAGTAAGTGTCTGAGGTCAGTTTTGAACTCAGCTCCCAGGCCCAGAACTCTTTTCACTCTGGCACCCTCTAGCTGGCCTTAAGTATGAGAGGGAATAAGAACCCCATAACCTGGACAGCATATAACGTTAAACCTTAGATGGACCACTTTGGAAAGACCCCATTAGAGAGATATGTATAGAATACTCTGCAATACTTTTCTTTACCTCATGATACTGAAAGATTTTGTTTTGTGACATTTCTGGAATGTCACTTTGGGAGATTCATTTTGATAGATATTAGATAAAAATCTGCATATTCAGCTAACACTGTCTTCCCTTAGACCATGGGCTTGGATCTTCATCCTGTATAGAGCTTATTTGTCCACAAATGTCTTCCTGTTGTCACTTACATGAGATTGTAAGCATATTGAAGGTAGAGACTTTCTTTTGCCTCTTTTTTGTATCCTCAATGCTTAACACAATGCCTGGCACATAGTATGTACTTCATAATCATTTATTGGCTGATGGATCAAAGCCATAGAAGAAGCCCTAGTGGTGGGAAACACCAGACCAAGCTCAAACCCTTACACATACGAGTCACCCACCTGAGAATTCCACCATTTCATCAATCAATCAACAAGCATTTATTAAGTGCCTATTGTATGCCAGACACCATGATAATACTGATGGTGCTCATTAGAAACAGACACTATTCCACAAGGTGCTCCAATGTGTTTTGGAATCTAGACAGCATACTAAAAAGTAGAGATATCACCTCAATGACAAAGGTCCATATAGTCAAAGATATGGTTTTTCCAGTAGCAATGTATAGCTGTATGAGTTGGGTTATAAGGAAACCTGAAAAACTGAATACTCAATGCTCTTGAATTGTGGTGCTGGAGAAGACTTGAGAATCCCTTGACAACTCTGTAGGATTTATGAAAAATGCAATCCATCTCCAGAGAAAAAAGTGATGGTATTTGAATATAGATTGAAGCATAATTGTTGTTAGTTCCTTTTTCTAAAGATTTTTGTCTGTTTTCTTTCACAACCTGATTAATGTGGAAATGTTTTGCATGACTACACATGCATAACATATTGAATTGCTGAAGTTCTTAAGGGGGGTGAGGAGGGAGAGAGGAAGAGAATTTGGAACACAAAGTTTTAAAAATTGATGTTTAAATTTGTTGTTACATGTAATTTAGGGAAAAATAAAATTCTAAATATTTTTGCCTGGCAATGAGGGTTAAGTGACTTGCCCGGGGCCACACAGCTAGTAAGTGTCAAGTGTCTGAGGCTGGATTTGAACTCAGGTACTCCTGAATCCAGGGCCAGTGCTTTATCCACTGTGCCACCTAGTTGTCCCCCTAAATATTTTTTTAAAAAAAGATAATCCCTTGAATAGCAAGGAGATCAAATCAGTTAATTCTTGAAGAAATTAATTCAGGCTATTCACTGGAAGATCAAATACTGAAGCTAAAGCTTAAATACTTTCACCACAAAATGAAAAGATGGGGGGCAGTTAGATGGCACAGTGGATAGAGCACCGGCCCTGGAGTCAGGAGTACCTGAGTTCAAATCTGGCCTCAGACACTTAACACTTACTAGCTGTGTGACCCTGGGCAAGTCACTTAACCCCAAATGCCTCACTTTAAAAAATTTTATTTTAAATTTAAAAAAAATTAAAAGATGGGACTCCTTAGAAAAGACCCTGATGTTGGGAAAGACTGAAGACAAAAGGAAAAGAGAACAACAGGAGGAGATGAATAGATAGTGTCAGGAAACAATAAACATTGACTTGGAAGACTTTGAGTGACAGTGGAGGATAGAAGGGCTTGGCATGCTGTGGACCATGGGGTCATGAAGAGTTAGACATGACTCAACAACAACAACAATCTGTATTATTACCATTAAGTATCCCAATCAATAAAAAGCCTTAATTAAGCAAAAGGAGAATGTAGACATTTTCCTTTACTCACATCCAAACTGGGATGACCTCATTGACAAAGAATCACAAATGTCTGATTGGGATGTCTAGGGCCATCTTGACTAAGCAATAACTGAAAAACGAATCTCCAAACAATATATATGAAAAGTGGTCAGCTGGCCTTTGCTTAAGGACCTCCAGTGGATGGAGACCCCATACATTCTGAGGCTGCTCATCCCACTTTTGGATAGTTTTAACACATGGTCAAGCAACCAATAAGCATTTATTAAAAACTTATATATGTGTTAGGCACTCTGGTAAGCATGGAAGAGACAAATAAAAAGTCAAAATGATCCCCGCCCTCAAGGATCTTACATTTTAGTGCCAGACACTTGTACATATATGGGTGTGTATAAAATGCATACAAAGTAGATATAAGGTAATCTTACAGAAATGGGACTAGCACTTGTGAGAATGAGCAACAGGAGAGACCTCCTGCAGAAGGTGGCATTTAAACTTGAAGGAATCTCAAGATTCTAAAAGGTAGAAATTATGAGGAGGAACACCCCAGGCAGGGGAAGAGAACCCAGGACAGAACCTTGGGCAACACTGATGGTTCGTGGGCATGACATGGATGAAGAACCAGAAAAGGAGACTGAGAAGGCAGAGTGAGGTGGATAGGAGGAGAAGCAAGAAGAGAAGTGTTGCAAAAATCTAGAGGGGATGGAGAATCTAAGATGAGTCATCAACAAGAAAATAAAATTCTACAGAGTTTTAAAAAGTGAATATAAGGAAAAGTTATAGTTAGAAAGATATACTGACGTATTACATTCTTTTCCCTTTCTTCTTTTCATTTCTTTCCTTTTTTCCTCTTTCCTGACATCAAGTCTGAATTTGGTTCTTTGTAGCTTCTATTCACTTTGCAGCTTCATTTTGTCCTCCAGGCCCAACAGAGCAGAGCTAATCCCTTTTACATGGGGTGACAGCATTCCAAATACTTGCTGACAGGTATCATGTTCCCCACACACCCACCATGGCTTCTGTTCTCCAAGCTAAACATCCTTCAACTAGGATTCCTATGGCAGGAGACAGGAGACAGGATACAGGGACAATGCCCAATCACAGTTCGCTCATGCCTACTCCAGAAACTTTTGCTCATTCTTCTGTCAGTAATGACCTTCTCCTTAAGGCTTACCATCAGATTTTGTTTCACAGCTCTCCATTCAGAGATGGTACATTGATGTAATGTTGAGGTTCCACCCCCAGCCACTCCAATTAATCATAGATGGCCCAGACAGCCCAATTAGATCAATCAAAAGTACAAAATAGGTATGAATAGTATTTAATCAATTCGAGAGGATGATGTACTTGAATCACTGGATAAAGTAGGGTGATTGACACACAGCAAATATCTGAGGAATGGCTGAAAGAATCAGACACAGCTTTGGGATACATGCAAAACACATTCAGCTAGCTCAAAGGTAGTCATTTGAATGGTAATTGATTTGTGCAGTGTATAACTCCTGAGAAGGGAAAAGAGAGTCTCTGTCTCTGTCTTTCTCCATCTCTGTCTGCTTATCTCTGTCTCTGGCTGGCTCTGTATCTTGGGTCTGCTTTCTGGGGCCCAAGCAAAGCATTCCCAATTCCTTCTAAATATGGCAACCTGGCCCATAATAAGCACTTGATAAATACTGGTTAACCAGCCCTTATAGCCCCTCTAAGCCTTTCTCCAAACATCCTTAGTTCCCTCAACAGATCTTCCTGTGACATGGTTTTGAGTCCCCTCACTGGCATCATCCCCATCCCCAGCCTTGCTCCAGCTTATCAATGTCACTTTCCAAACATGGCACCTAGGATTGAACCCAATGGTCCATGGATGGTTGGGTCATAGCCAAGGATAGCAGGACCATGCCTTGGTTTTGAGGGGCAACACGGTTAGGGAAAGAGCCTGTATATAATGAGATTTAGCCCCAATATGTTGCTTGAATGACCATGTTTTGAATTACCTTTTGTTTGAACAGATAAGAGAAATCTGTTCTTTCCTTTCCTTCCTTTTATTCCCATAGTCCTTGCCTTAATTCAAGCTATTATCACCACATGTCTGGATATTGCAAAAACCATCTAAGCCAAACAATTTCTATTCTATCACCACCTCCCCCTACCCCCTTCAAACTCAGCCCGTACTTGATGGCCAGCAGAATCTTCATGAAACTCATAAATCATCAATTGTTTTCAATTGTACATTAGCCTTCAAAATCTGGCCCTAACCTCTTTCCTAATACCCTATTTCACTATACATTACGCTCCAGAAATTGTGTTGATATTCCATGAACATATCAAATTTTACCCTCTCCAAGTCTTTGCTCATAGTATTCCCTCTGTCTGGGATGCCTCCCAATAGCACCCCATCCCTCAACTCCCCATCCCTGCCTATCAGTTATTGCCCATCCTTCAAGGTCCAATGCAAATGCTTCTTCTTTATAGATTGCCATTTGTGTTAGATGGAATCAGGAAAAAAATCATTCACCTACTCCTTGAAACCACCCACGTCCTAGCAGTGAGCTGTGTCCCTCCTTTACAGTCCTATCTACTTAATCTGAGTAACTCATCTGACTTCCTGAAATGTCACATTTGGTCCATCCAACTGATAAGCTCTGATTTTCACAACTTGACAGGCCTCCCCACCTTTTCTCAATCCTTGATGGTGTCTTTTCCATATCCTCTCCTGTGAAGGTGGGTAACATGCTGAAGGTGAGGCCTACATAACACCCACCACCATGTCATTCCATGACCTTTGGGTCATTTATTGCTGGTTTTAAAAAGGTAATGGAACTTTTTGATTTACAACTGTGTAGCGATGCAAAAGTAGGCATGCATTATGGAGATCGGTTACTACAGCAGGGAGAGGCTTGGAAGCCTTTAGGTATTACACAATTTCTGGATCCAAACTAACTCAATATCCTTGTCCCCCTCCCTGGCTTACATCTGGGCCCAGCTCATCTGACTGCACTGCAGGCCCAACACTGATGAAGGCTTTTAGGTTATGGGGCAAACCTTCTTTGGAAGACTTGTGTTAAGAAATGCAAAATAATCACACAAGGATAAAAAGGCACACAGGCATTGGGACACCTCCTTGTGGAAGGAGGCCCAAAAGGTCACAGCATTAGAAGCCTTAGAGTAGGCAGGGACTTTGGAGGGCGTCAAGACCAGGGGCTTTCTGAGGATATGCTACAGCACACGGAATATGGATGATCAGAATGACATGTACTTACTCTCACAACCATGTGCATGTACCTTATTCTCCCCTGTATTGTGCTGTGACTCTTCAAGGCAACGGATAATATTTTGCCAAGAGCAAGAGAGCGGGAGAGGGAGAGAGAGAGACCCACTGATTTAGCCTGAACTTCTCAACTTACCAAGAAGAACCCAGGTTCTGTTGTATTTTGCCAGCTTGTGCCTCCACCCTAAATCAATCCATTCAATCAATTGCTCTAATTTAGTATGGGTCCTAGATCATCATCCACCCAAAGTGCCCGTAATGATGGACCAGCTCAATGGACTACAAGTCCAACTTCACACCGTGATCTGAATTAAAGTTTGTAGCTCCTTGAAGACAAGGACTTATTCATTTTATTTTTTGTCTGACCCTGTGTCTAGTATGGTGTCTGACTCAGTGTGGGTCCCACATGAATGCCTGTTGATGGATCAACTCAAGGCTCATTTATGACACATCTCCCATATGTACCAGAAATCAAAGATCCAGCAAAGTGATCGTTGTGAATTTTAGTTCTGTATCTTACCTCCCTGCTAGATTAGACACTCCCAGCAGCCATGTTTGCCTTCCTTCAGAGTGACTACAACAGCGCCAGGTACTTAAAAAGCTCAATAGATGTTAGCCGAACGATCAATCCTTCAGTCTTCTGACTGGGAATTGACATATATTATAGTCTTGATTCTGCCTTAGGTGGGTCACTTCCTCTCCCTAAGCCTCAGTTTTTAAATTTAAATCTTTTAAATACAAATTTTCACCTGCACCAGCTCTTAGATTACTTCCATCCCTGTGCTTCTGCTCACTGATACACAGAATCCCAAACCTAGAAGGAAGCTCTGAGATTATCTGCTGCAACACCTGACCAGTAATTCCCTCTGTAACCTCCCCAGTGAAGGTCACGCTGCCTCTACCTGATGACCTCAAATGAAGGGAAATCGCCCACTCTTCTGTGATCTCAAGAGAATCTGAAAAGCAAGATCTGTGAAACCTGGGACCTCATGTGAGTGAGTCCTCCCCTTCTTGCTCTTTCTCTTCCAGCCCCATGCTGTATATAGGGAAAGAGAGCTTGATCCCCTGGGATTTGGGCTGAGAGTCAAGCAGACCCACAGGGTGCTGCCTTACAGAAACTGTCCTGGCCATGAAGAACCTGCCCTGGATGGGAGGAGGAGTGGGCTGTGGGGGGAGAGTGTCACCAACAATAATGTTTTTTAAAAGCAATTATACCACATAATTGCATATTGTATTGTATTCTATAATTACAAGGACAGTGTTTAATATGTAAAGTATTCTAAGCTGAATGAACTGAAAAGGCTAAAAACAGAAAAGATTTAGAGATGCTAAGAATGTGGATCTTCAAATCTCTATATAAAGAGATATATTTCATACATTTTTAAATTAATTTGAAAAATATCCTAGGACCTTGATCAAGTGGTAAGGTTAATGATAGATATGGGGGTGGAGAAATGTATACATTGATTGTTGAAGCTAGGAGAGACCTACAATAGGGAATGTCAGAGCTGGGAGGGGCCCTAGAACAGAGACTTTCAGAGTAGGGAAAGACTTTAGTGCATGTCTATCTTTGAATAGAACACCCCTTGTTCAGCAGGGTCAATTTTTCTGTCCCAACCATCTATCTGACTTGGGTTGAAAAGTTCCCTTCAATTTCTGCCCATTTCTTATTGACAACCCACATCCCTTCAATATAATTTCCAGGGCTGTCCTTACCCACCTTCCAAGAGCCATCTGGGACTGAGAACTTTCAATTTCTCTCAGCCTTCTGACATTTTTGGGGCCTCACATGCAAATGAAAGTGAAGGAGGAAGATGAGAACCAAAATCCAGGGAGGTATCAGCCTTCACCTCTCTCCTCTATTTTAAGTTGCTGCTTGTGTTATGTAAATGCTGCCCATAACAAGTTTCCTAAGCTTTGAACTGCCTTACATGAACTTCATACCTATTTCTAGCCAGCATTCCATATTGCAGATCAGGATGGAATAATAATAATTATAGGACTAGTAATAATTGTGCATACAATTGAAGATGGCAGTGGAGGTAGAGTTGCATTGAGATTTCTCTCATTCTGTTTTGTACACTTCCTTTTCTGCCTCCTAGGAAAAGAGACATGATATATTTTCTTTTTTTTTTTAATTAATAAAGTATTTTATTTTTTTCCCATTACATGTAAAGATAGTTCTCAACTTTTGTTTATACAGGCTTTCTAATTTCAGATTTTTCTCCCTCCCCCCTCCCCTAGACAGCAGGTAATCTGATGTAGGTTATATATGTATGTATGTATATGTATATGTATATGTATATGTATATGTGTGTATGTATATATATATGTATATGTATATATACATACATACATAATAGCATTAATCCTATTTCTGCATTAGTCATGTTATAAGAGAAGAATCAAAGCAATGATGAAAATCCTCAAAATAAAAAAAAACATTAGCACCAAAAACAAAAGAAATAGTATGGTTCATTCAGCATCTATACTCCACAGTTCTTTTTTTTTTTTTGACATGATATATTTTCTACCTTTAAGTGCCTTCACTTGTAATTTCTACTTTTTTTCGGACCACTTGGAAACAAATGCTCTACTGAATAGTGACTGGAAAAGTATGATTGAGAAATGAGATGAGAAAACAACTGAATTTTAAAATAATACCTGCATAGCAACTGAAAATGTTTTAGAATTTCATACAAACAAAAGCCAATGGAGCCAAGAGGAGCATCTTGAAATCCTAGGGTTCTGGGGAATGAACTTATAAATGTGGTGAAATGGGGAAAAAATTCAGGATCTGGACTAACAATCCTTGGATGGCAGCCCAAGCTCTGCCGTGCCTGCACCATGACCTTGAACAAGTAACTTGCACTCCCTGGAATAATTTCCTCCTCTGTTTGGGTAAGTGACTACTACTACCCTGAGGTGTACAAATGTATTCCATCCGAAAAATGCTTCCATCTTGGTTCTGGGGCTGAGAACCACCATCTAGAATGATTCATTCTCCAAGAGTTCCACAGTACTAAAGCTGTCCTGTCCTTCCAAGGATAGAGTCCCACTGGACAGACTCCAACAGGGGCCTCAATACTACCGTACTGTCAACTACCTCAGGCCAGGATTCTGCAAATGATATCAAAGTAACATACAACCCAATACCAGCCCACAGGGTTTGTTCCATACCAGTACAAGGTAGAGAGGGAGGGCTAGAGAGCAGGTCATTTGAAAAAGATGTAGGGATTTTAGTAGACTCCATGGTTGACATTAGGTAACAGCATGACATGGAAACTCCAGCATCCTCCTGAGGCTATCTTCCCACACCTCATATTCACAGGCTGGGTACCCCAGAGGAGAATTATCCAAGATTCAAGGTGTTTTAGGGGTTTGTACTTCCAAACCTTTAGTTCATGAGGAAGGAAGGAAGGGAGGGAGGGAGGGAGGGAGGGAGGGAGGGAGGAAGGAAGGAAGGAAGGAAGGAAGGAAGGAAGGAAGGAAGGAAGGAAGGAAGGAAGGAAGGAAGGAAGGAAGGAAGGAAGGAAGGAAGGAAGGAAGGAAAAGATAGAGAAAGAAAGAAAAGAGAAAGAAGGAAAGAAAGAAAGACAAAGGAAGGAAGGGAGAGGAGAAAGAAGGGAGAAAAGGAGGAGAAATAAGGAAGAAAGAGAACAAAAGAGAAAGAAAGGAAGGAAGGAAGGAAGAAAAAGAAAGAAAGAAAGAAAGAAAGAAAGAAAGAAAGAAAGAAAGAAAGAAAGAAAGAAAGAAAGAAAGAAAGAAAGAAAGAAAGAAAGAAAGAAAGAAAGAAAGAAAGAAAGAAAGAAAGAAGAGAAAAGAAGCAAAGTGGAAGAAAGAGGAGGTCAGGAAGGAGGGAAAGGGGAAGGGACAAAGGAAAATAAAAAATCAAACCCTGGTACATTCAGAGAAAGCCCTTTAGCCTCATTGATCTGGAATTGTTAGTTCAGCAAAACTAACCTTGCACAGAAGAGAAGTAAATTCACTGCAGAATCTCTCTGATTTGTAGGAAAAGAAAAGGAATGATGTAAGTAGAGCTTTGCACTCCCCCGGCTTCACACCAGGACCCTCCATCCTTTCCATGCCTGTCTTTGCCAATTTCAGAGCACAATAAAAACAGTTTGAGGACCCTGGTGTTGGAGGTGGAGGGGGCGGGGTCCAAAACCTGCTTTTTTTTTCCCCCTCTAAGAAAAATAACAGAATCCCAGAATTGGGAGTCTTTGAGGGCCTGAAGCAAGAGCCCCTCCTCCCACCCAACAGCTGATGTCTACTGGTGGCTTCAAGGATCAAACAGCTGCCTAGATGTGATGCCTGAAGTTCAAGTCATATCCTTCCACAGCTCCTCCCAGTTCTGAATCCACTGATTCCCTAGTTCTAATCCAGGTTTACTCTATGTAGGACCACAGGCAAATTTCTTATTTGAAAAGTGAAGGAGTTGGCCTAGGTGATTGTGATGTGATGTGATGTGATGTGATGTAATATGATATGACATGATATGATATGACCTTATAATAATAACAGTGAGTTTTTTAGGCACTTTTAAGATTTGCAAAGTGTTTTTGTATATCTCATTTGATCCTCACAACAAGGCAGAAGTTAAGTGACTAAAGGTCACACAGGCTAGCAAGTGTCTAAGGGAGGATATGAACTTGGGTCCTCTTGACTACAAGGTTGGTGCTTTATCTGCTGCCCCACCCAGCTGCCCCTACCATTTCTTTTTTTTTCTTTTTTTCTTTTTCTTTTCTTTTCTTTTCTTTTTTTTTTTTTTGGTGAGGCAATTGGAGTTAAGTGACTTGCCCAGGGTCGCACAGCTAGTAAGTGTTAAGTGTCTGAGGTCGGATTTGAACTCAGGTCCTCCTGACTCCAGGGCTGGTGCTCTATCCACTGCACTCTGTACATACAACATGCCAGGTACTGGGCTAATTACTGGAATGAGCAAGTTCTGTGCAGGGTTCGATAGCTTCACAGAGAATGGGCATGGAGTCTGACAAAAGTCTGTCTGAGGAAGCCTGGTTACACCATCTACTTCCTGGGGGACTAGAGGGAAGAGCACTGAATTCAAAATCAGGAAAATTGCATTTCAAATCCTTGCTCAACTCCTTCTTTCCTGTGTGAGCCCGGGCAGGCCTCCTCAGTGTCTTCATCTGAAGGAACTGGGCCAGATGAGCTCTGAAGCCCCTTCTAGCTCTTAATCTAAGGCAGCTAGGTGGCCCAGTGGATGGAAGCCCAGGCCTGGGTTCAAATCTTGCCCCAGACAAGTCACAGCCTCTCTTAGGCTCAGTAATTCTCACCTGTAAAATGGGAATAATATCATCACCTACCTCCCAGGGTTGTCCCAAGGACAAAATGAGATAATAAACGCAAAGTGCTTGTCAAACCTTTAAATGGAACAAAAATGTTGGCTATCACTCTCATCATGCTATGGTCTATAAGACCCTGTGATCCCGCCATTTGGGACCAAATTTCTTTCCAGGATATTACAAGAGATGACTGGCTAGGACAGAGGGGAAGGGGGTGGACTTCCTGACAAGGCACAAGCCTCACTTTCCTTATCTGCAAAAGGAAGATCTCTGGGGATGCTCTGAAGCCCAAGGGAGATGATGAACAAAAGAGAAAGTGGGAAGCAGCCAAGGCTGAGACATATGTAAAATGCAGATGAGCATGCCCCAAATTTCTTCTCAGCAGAAACTAAGTCAACAGATGAATCTGAGAGAGATACAGGATGTGCCACAAACAATTCTCAGCCAATTACTAGCTGTTCTGAAGGGATGTTTCAGGGCAAAGTGTGTGATTCAGGATCCTGGTCTCTAGGGCTGGAGTGGACTTCTGAGGAATTATTTACCCACAGAATGATAATGATTTAACTCCAAATATGTAAATACTCCAAGAATAAATTCATCACAATATATTAAGCATCACACTGTAATTAAGCCCAATTAAATATTATTAGAAGTATTAATGTCCTGTTGCTAACGCTTGCTCCTAATGAATAGATTAACCCAGTCTTGATGGTACCAGCCATGTTGGTGCATTATGATGACAATGATTATAGACACATAATTAGAATGTTATTGCTTTGCTCCTGGTTGGGGTTCAAGAGGTGAGTGCAATGCTCGCTACTTAGGAATCTCAATGGCTGACTTCACTGTAGGGGGCTGTCTTGCCTGGAACAGCCTCATGGTTTTTCAGTGTGGACAGGCCCACCTTATACATGGAATATACCTTAGAGCATAGATGATGCCAAAACATGGAAAATCAGAGCTGGAAGGGACCTTAAAGCATAGAATTTCAAGGCAAAATGGAGCTGAAAGGACAGAATGTCAGAGATGGAAAGGACTGAAGAACATGGAATGTCAGAGCTGGGAGGGGCCTTAGAACAGGGGATGTCAGGGCTGGGAGGGAGTTCAGAATATGTGAATTATTGGAATGAGGTGCAGAAGCAGGAAGGCAAGGAGTATGTTTGGTGCTCATCAAGTGACCCATTTGGGCTGGAACATCAAGAGAATGTCAAGTAGCAGGGGGGCAGGTTGGGGCTGAATTGTAAAGAGCCTTAAGCCCCAGGCTAAGGAGTTCAGATTCTGCTCAGTTCACAAGAGGGAATAACTGAAGCATACGAGGCAAGGTAGGGAGATAGGACGTGCATTAGGAAGATGAATCTGGCAAAGGGATCAGATGAATTCAGGACCCTGGCTAGTGATCTTTATGGTGGAACCAAGGGCATGGGATAGGTTTGGGAGAAGAGTGAGTGAGGCATGAGGCAGGTCAGACAAAGCAGGAAGCGTCATCTAGCATGCAGCTCCTGTCCCAGATGGAAGAAGCAAGCCCCAAGACACTTCAGGGTTTCTACCCTCTAAAAGCTTGGCAACTGCTAGAGAGGCAGAGTTAAGGATAAGAGGATCCTGGAGAGCAACCACTTTGGTGGGAAGGAAGCACCCCCTCAGCCAGGGCTCTTGGATTCCTGTAAATGTCGGTGCCCTAAGAAAATATTCTGGTCTTCCCACCCTCGTTCCAGCTCCAGATATAATAGAGGGTGATCCCTCAGAATCACAGAATCTCAGAATTGGGAGGATCCTCCCAAGTCAACAGATCCAACCCTGAGTACCTGAATAGGAATCCACAATACATTATATCCAACAATAACTGTCCAGTGTCTCCTTGAAGATCTTCACTCATCTAGAACTCCAATTCACCATCAATTTAAGTGTATAGCATATATTCAGATAGTTAGTGTCAATAGAAGGGTCATTCAAAGTCACCCAGTCTGAATCTCTCATTTTATCAATGAGTTGAAGTGACTTGTCCAAGGTCACACAGTTAGCATTTGAACCCAGGTCCCTACTTCTACAAGCAGCCCATTCCACTTTTGCGCAATTCTAATGGTTTAGAGAAAGGAACCTGGCTAGAATAGAACATTAGTAGGAATGCAGGACAAAAGCAGCCAGCCAGTCCAGTATTGTTACAGAGTTAGCAGAGAGTTGTTCATCCTTCCTTCTGGAAGAGGACCAATGACATCAGGAGGCAGATGTTTGGACTTGCAAGTGAATTGAATTGAAGTGAGGCAGATGGGAGGTCAAAGGACCTTTGTGTATTGCAATAGAGGCTCACGACTGATGAATGTCCCAAGACCCTGTGTCATCAAGAAAAAGATTCCCCACACAGTATATTCTGATAGAGAATGCAGGGGAGGGGGGTGATACATTTGAGAAAGTTAAATTACAGTATGACCTTCAGAGGCTGTTGGTGGAGGCAGAGGGCACTGGAACTGACTTCATGTCACCCAAGCTAGTTCTTGAAGGAAGTGAAGGGTTTCCCCAAGATGAGGCAATAGTAATAAGAGCTGGTATTTATACAGTGGGCAGCTAGATGGCTCAGTGGAGAGTGTTGGGCCTGGAGTCAGAAAGACCTGAATTCAAATCCAGCCTTGGGCACTTATTAGTTGTGTGACCCTGGGCAAGTCACTTAACCTCTGCCCTAGTCCACTTCAACAAATCACTCCAATAGCTTTAACAAGGAAACCCTATAGATAGTATCAGCCAGCTATAGTCATGGACAATAACAAATTTATACAGAACTTTAAGGTCCGCAAAGTGCTTTAACACATTATCTCATTTGACCTTCACAACATTCCTGCAAGTTGGGTGCTATTATTATCCCCATTTCACAGATGAGGAAACTGAAGCAGGCAGAGGTTAAGTGACTTGCCCAGGGTGACACAGCTAGGTAGTATCTGAGGCAATATTCTAACTTATTCTTCCTGACTCCAAGTTCAGACCTCTATCCATTCAACCACCTAGCTGCCTAATGTGATATACCCATTCACAACACCTCCTTGAGAGAAATTACCTCCCTGGATGTGGGTGCTTGTCAACTCGCTTACATCTCATTAAGGGCGAGTGATTAAGTTTCCTCTTTGGGGGGGATTACTTGACAGGCTCTTATGAATCAGAGTGCCACCTCCCTTTGCACAAAGGGAACCGGAATCTTCACTGATGAGCCAGACAACCCCAAAGGAACACCTGTAGCTAAAAGTAAACTGCGTCCCTGGTAGAAAGGTCTATTCAACTGTACAACCTTCCCAAAGTCAGGAAAAAAAGAGTGTGGCATCCTTGGGCCATGAGGAATAGGAGCAAGGTGTAGGAACATGTGCCCTCAGCCATATGGCCCAAGAGAAGGCCTTCAAGGAGGACAGAGCCACATGAGTCAGACTTCCGGGAGTGATTTTCTAGACAAAACCAAGTGCTGGACAGCTCCAGGATCCAGCCCTGTCTGGGATGAAGAAGGCACCAGCCCCTCAGAGAGAAAAGGAAAGAGCCTCTGTAGAGGAGCTGCAGGATACAGAGAAGCAAAACCCCAGACTTTGGCCTCTGATACCACCATAGGGGCTCAAGAATTGTCTCTCTATCAGCTCCCAGTATGCTTCCCTTCTGAGGCCACTCCAAACCTGGAAGAGAAGTATAAGGCCTGTACAGGTCTCCCCAGTAAAGTGGAGCCGTATCACAGTATTATACATAGGGCGGTTGCCTTTAGTAATCATAAGATCACGAAATAATCTTTGTAAAGTACTTCACACAGTGCCTGGCATATGGTAGATGTTTAATAAATGCTCATTCCCTTCCTCCCCTTCCTTATAGGAGTCCAAACCTTTAGGGAAGTGCTTTATAAGTCTCTAAAGTGGAAGATGGGACTCCCCATTAAGCAAAGAGGAATGTCATAAACTGTTTATGGGCTACTGTGTTTCTTGTGTACTGATTTGTATTTTGTATGGAGTTAAAGGCTGTCCTGTATCTAATGTGGATTGTTACCTTAAGCACTTGCATAGGAATTGAGATTTTTTCCTAAAGAAGACTCAGAGAGGGTCTGTTTGCAAGTATTTGAAGGGTTATCAGGCAAAAGAGGAATTAAACTGTCCAGAAGAAGACAACCAATATTGTAAAGGGCTTGAGTTCATGACACATGAGTATCTGTACATCAGATATAGCTTAGGAAAGAGAAGACTCAAAAGGGACACGTGTGATGCTTCTGCTGTCTCTGTAGCCTTTCTTATTATCCTCTGGGCTCCTCCCTGGGAGTGTTATTTCTCCCCAGACTTTTTTTCTCTCCCAGCCTCCTGGAGCACTAAAGAATACTGGAGTGGTTGAGAGGGCCAGGGTGCTCAGAAGGCCCAAGAGCAAAGGAAGATGGGGGACCCACTCGTCGATCTCTCTCTCCCAGAGAAGAATGGGCTGGCCAGGTGCAGTCGGGCTGGCTCTGTCTTTGACCTTGCACAAGGAACTGACAAGAACAGAGCTGATAATTATTAACCTCGCCACTTGTTTCTGTAGTTTATTGTGACAAGACAATGCAATACGGAGGGAGGTAATCAAAAAGCAATTCTGTAGTAGTAAGCTTAAAATGACAAACCTTTCTTTTTCTAAATAAATCACCATTATTTCCACATGGCTCATACTCAACATGCTGGGTTTCCTTAGTAACAGAAGACTTCACTCCTGTGTGCACTGGGCATAGGAGACTGGGGAGCCAGGGCTGGGGGTGGGGGTGGGGGGGAGGCAAATGCCAGAAAATACAGGAAGTCAACCAGTCTCCAAAGGTGTCAGAATATATGGATCTGAAAACAGGGTCTGCCACTGAGTTGCTATGTTGTGACCTTGAGTAAGTCTCTTGCCTCATTCATGCCTGTTTCATCCTCTATGAAACAAGAGGTTATGTGAATTGATGTCTAAGGTCTTCTGAGCCTTAAAGTTCTGTGATTTTATGCAAGAAACCTGATTTGCTGAACCTGCTTTCTGAATTCTTACCTTTTGTTGAAAGAGCCTTGAATCTGACAGATGGAAACCTGGATCCAAGTTCCAGCCTTGACAGCAGCTAGGTGACTCATCTGTAAAATGGGTCCAATAAGACTTGCATGACCTACCCCACAATGCCCTATAAGGAAAGTTCTTGAGAGAAGCTGAAGCCACTGGAAGGCAGCCTCAAGTAGTGGATTAAGGTTCCTCTTGAAGGCAGAAAGTCCTTGGTTCAAATCCTGCCTCTGATATATTCTGGTTGTGTTGTCCTAGACAAACCACTTAATTTCTCACTGCCCTACACAGTCCTATAAGTTGCAGACAGCTAAAGGTGAAAAGAGGAGGACCAGGGATATTGAGGGGTGGAGCAGAGAGGGATCTATGAATAGAAAGGACTGCCACTTGGATGGGAGGGGCAATGACAACTAACAATGAAACCTTGGTTGAGCAGAGATGCTCAATTCTTATTTGACCTTTTTTGATCTGACAAGGGTAGGTCATCTTTAGACTGGAAAGGGAAGAATTGAGTGTTAATAAGGGGTAGATACTCCAAGATATCTAAGGTGATCATCAAATAACACCTACCTACTTTTGGTGAACTCAAGTCACCTGGACCAAATGAACTACACCGGGAGATACTGAAAGAACTGGCCAATATAACAACTGATATTCTGGTTATTGATCTCTAAACCAGCAGAGGTGCCACAGGAGAAGGGAAGGAAACACACATTTATTAAGTGCTTAAATGTACTAGACACGATGCTAAGCAATTTATAAATATTATCTCATTGGATCCTCACAACAAACCTGGGAAGTAGGTGCTGTTATTCTTCCCATTTTATAGTTGAGGAAACTGAGACAGACAGAGATTACATGACTTGCCCAGGGTCAGCTAGTAAGTGTCTGAGACAAGATTTGAACTCAGTTCTTCCTGACCCCAGACCCAATGCTCTACCTACTCCACCACTTAGCTTCAAATGTTGTCCCAATTTTCAAAAAAAGGGGAAGAGAAAGGAGGCTGCTAATTATAAACAGGTGATCTTTTTACTTCAATTTTTGGCAAAATTCTAGAATATATTATGAAAGGGATGATTCATAAAAATCTAGAAAGGGAAATAGTGACCAGAAAGGGCCAACAAGGCTTCAAGCACAGGTCATGCTTGACTAATTTCATTTTCTTCTTTGATAGTTACCACACTAGTAGATCCAGGGAGATATTTGTGATATAGTTGCCTGGATTTTAGCAAAGCAACTGACAAAATCCCTCCTGCTATTGTTATGGGAAAAGATGGAAAGGTGTGGGCTAGATAATAGTACTTTTGTGAATTAGTTTCTGCTTTGATGGTTGCACCCAAAGCAAGTGGCTCTTTCTGTGTCACCTGGGAGAAAGGTCTCTAAGGGAGTGACCTGGGGACCTGTGCTTGGCACTGTGCTGACCCACAGTTTTGTATGACTGAAAAGGGGCATAGCTGGCACTGAAAATGATTGTAAGCTAATACACCATCTTGGGATTCAAAAAGGTTTTGATAAGCTAAGGGTCAAATCAAACAAGATGAAATATATCAGGGGCAAATGTAAAGTCATGTTTGTGCTCAAGTCATCAACTTCCCAAGGATAAGAAAGAGGAAGTATCATTAGATAGTGGTGTGTCTGAAACAGATCTAAGTGAGTTAATTGACTGGAAATTGAACATCAATCACCAGTGGCATATGGCAGCCAAACAAGGCCACATTAAAAGGCAGCTGCCATAGTATACAGAGTACCAGGTCAGGAAAACATACTCATGAGTTCAAATCTGGCCTCAGATGCTCACTAGCTGTGTGACCCTGGGCAAGTCACTTCACGCTGTTAGTCTTAGTTTTCTCACCTATAAAATGAGCTGGAGAAGGAAATGGCAAACCACTCCAGTATATCTGCCAAGAAAACCCCAAATGGTGTCACCAAGAGTCGGACCCAACTGAAAAATATTCAATGAGAGAGATAAAGTATACATGACTATGGTACCACTGCACTCTGCCCTGATCAGACCACATTTAAGGCACCCTGCTCACTCTTGTGACCCACATTTTAGGAAGGAAATCAGTAAGCTGGAAAACATCCAGAGGAAGCAACCAGGATGCTGAAGGATTTCCTTGCTGCGTGATCATCACTTGAAACATCCAGGCATGCTAAGCCTGAATAAGAGAAAACTTGGGGCAGGGGGAGGGGAAAAGTGATAACAGGTTGTTTTTATTTTTGTTTTTTTTCTAAATCTATGAAGAGCTGTGATCGAGAAGAGACTAAACTTTGGTCAAACATTTTATGACATTTCCCCTGTTAGACTTGGAGTCCCTGAAGGCAACGACCATGTTTTGTTTGTATCTCAAACATTTGACACTGTGCTGACACATAGTAGGCACTTAATAAATGTTTATTGATTGGCTGATTGATGTTTGCCCCAGAGGGCAGAATTGGGACCAACAAGTGGAAATGACAAAGGGTCAGATATAGGTTGGATGTGAAGAAAAACTTGTGCTTCCAAATGGCGGGGGACACTGGTGCTACAGGAGGAGCTAGAGGCCCTGGGGGCCCCAGAGTTGGAGGCTAAGGGGGCTTCCGTGGTGACTTCAGCAGTGGGGACCAAGGTCGAGGTTGGGGGAATGGTTGAGGCAGGAGTCTGAGGAGGAAAGGCCAAATATAAGGGGTGGGGTCCTGTCACCAAGCTGGGCCCGCTAGTCAAGGACATGAAGATCAAGTCTTTAGAGGAGATCTATCTTTTCTCCCTTCCTATTAAGGAATCTGAGATCATAGATTTCTTCCTGGGGTCTTCATTGAAGGATGAGGTTCTGAAGATTGTGCCTCTTCAGAAACAAACTGGAGCTGGACAATGTACCAGGTTCAAGGCTCTTGTGGCCATTGGCGATTACAATGGCTGACCATGTTGGCTTGGGTGTCAAGTGCTCCAAGAAAGTAGCCACAGATATTCATGGTGCCATCATTCTGGCCAAGCTGTCCATCGTTCCTGTGAGACGTGGATACTGGGGGAACAAGATGGGCAAGCCTCACACAGTGCCCTGCAAGGTCACTGGGCACTGTGGATCAGTTTTGATGCGCCTGATCCCCGCCCCTAGAGGTAGTGACATTGTCTCAGCTCCTGTGCCTAAGAAGCTCCTGATGATGGCTGGAATTGATGACTACTACTACATTTCTGCAAGGGGCTTTACTGCCACTCTGGGCAACTTTGCTAAATCTACCTTGGATGCCATCTCCAAAACATACAGCTACCTAACCCCAGACCTGTGGAAAGAGACTGTGTTTACTACGTCTTCCCATCAGGAATTCGCCAACCATCTTGTGAAGACTCACACACAGGTGTCTATCTAGAGAACCCAGGCAGCTGCTGTGGCAACCACATAAGATGTTTTTTATGAACAAGGAATAAACTGAACTATGCCTGCTAGATTAAAAAAAAAACTTGTAATAATTAGAGCTGCTCAAAATTAAAATGTGAAGACTCATTGGGTAGTGAGGTCCTTGTAACTAGAGGTATTCAAAGACAGGCTGGATGAATATTTACTGGTGACTTATGGTTTGGGAAGAGATTCTTTAGTTATAGTTGGACCAGGTGATTTCTAGGGGTCCTTCCTAGCATGAAGTTATATGATTCTTATTTATTTTCATGTCTCCCTAAGTGTTTAATACAGCACATTTCACATAATAGGTGCTTAATAATTGATAAATTGATGAAGGAAGGAAGGAAGGAAGTTAGGAAGGAAGTTAGGAGGGAAAGAAGGAAGGAAGGAAGGAAGGAAGGAAGGAAGGAAGGAAGGAAGGAAGGAAGGAAGGAAGGAAGGAAGGAAGGAAGGAAGGAAGGAAGGAAGGAAGGAAGGAAGGGAGGGAGGGAGGGAGGGAGGGAGGGAGGGAGGAAGGAAGGAAGGAAGGAAAGAAGGAAGGGAGGGAGGAAGGAAGGAAGGAAGGAAGGAAGGAAGGAAGGAAGGAAGGAAGGAAGGAAGGAAGGAAGGAAGGAAGGAAGGAAGGAAGGAAGGAAGGAAGGAAGGAAGGAAGGAAGGAAGGAAGGAAGGAAGGAAGGAAGGAAGGAAGGAAGGAAGGAAGGAAGGAAGGGAGGGAGGAGGGAGGGAGGGAGGGAGGGAGGAAGGAAGGGAGGGAGGAAGGGAGGAAGGAAGGAAAGAAGGAAGGGAGGAAGGAAGGAAGGGAGGGAGGGAGGAAGGGAGGAAGGAAGGAAGGGAGGGAGGGAGGAAGGAAGGAAGGAAAGAAGGAAGGGAGGAAGGGAGGGAGGAAGGGAGGAAGGGAGGAAGGGAGGAAGGGAGGAAGGGAGGAAGGGAGGAAGGGAGGAAGGGAGGGAGGGAGGGAGGGAAGAAGGATCCTACTCCAATCCCCCTTTGGGTATTATAGGCCTAAGTCCAGAGTGTGTTAGTCAATGAACAAAAACATCATGCCCCTTTCCCATTGCTAGCAGGCAAGTAGAAGCAGAGGGAGTAAAGCCCTGGGCCTGGAGTCAGGAAGACCTGAGTTCAAATTCAGCATCAGACACTTACTAGCTAATTTGACCCTGGGAAATTCACTTAACCTATTTGCCTCAGCTTCCTCATCTGTAACACAGGGATAACAAGAGCCCCTTCTTCTCAGAGTTGTGATGATGAAATGAGGTAATATTTGTAGAAAGGGCTTAGTGCAGTTCTTGTCATATTCCCTCCCTTTTAAGGGACACTGACTCCCTAAACTGAATTTAAACCCATGTGGATATTTGCTCAATAATTCAGAGAATGTTATGGTCAGCTGCCTTATAAATTATTGAACAGCTTAAGCACGTTAGTGAGGTCTATAATATAAAGAAAAGATCCCTGCTCCATACAAAGCCAGATGAAAGGTAAGACTACACAGAGAGCTGAGAATGCCACTTCCTGACTTGGCAGGAGCCCCAAGGCCAATGGGAGCCTCTCGGGTTCCTTAGTTTTGGAGTTAATAAGAATGGAGACTTGGAGCTGAAGGAACCTTAGAGGCTATCAAGTCCAACCTTGTAATTTTACAGACAGGGAAACTGAGACACAGAATATTTAACTCACTCCCCCAGGGTCACATAGTTAGGAAGTATCTGTGACAAGATTCAAACCCAGGGGCAGCTAGGTGGTGCAGTGGATAATACCCTGCTCCTGGATTCAGGAGGACCTGAGTTCAAATCCAGCCTCAGACACTTGATATTTACTGGCTGTGTGACCCTGGGCAAGTCACTTAACCCTCATTGTCCTGCAAAAAAAGAGAGAGAAAGAGAGGGGAGAGAGAGAGAGACAGAGAGACAGAGAGAGAGAGAGAGAGAGAGAGAGAGAGAGAGAGAGAGAGAGAGAGAGAGAGAGAGAGATTCAAACCCAGGTCTTCCTGACTTCAAGTTCAGCTCTCTATCCACCAGCCCATACTGCCTTTATGTTTTAGTCATGTCAACAAGCGTTTATTCATCACCTACTGTGTGCTGAGTGCTGGGGTTACAAAGAAAGGCAAGAACAGTCCCTGCCCTCAAGGAGCTCCCAGTCTAAATAGGGGAGACAGTATGCAAGTAACTATGTAGGGTTATCATTTGGGAGAAGGGAGGGGACTCTTTCGTTTTCCAGATAAGAAAACCGAGTCAGGAAGCCGTAAGTTAGCCACTTTCCCCCAGGCTGGTGAGGAGGAGAGCTGGTACTAGATCCCCAGCTTGAGGATCCCATTCAATCCCAGGTCTTCCCAGTTCTTTGCTTCACTGGAGAGATCCAAGACCTGGTGGTTTCTTGGGCATCTACCCCCAAGTAGGGACTGGTCTTACCTGTGGACTTCCACAGGACCAGGTTCATGGCAAAGACAGACTCCCTGTCTTTACTCCACCTCTCTCTCTTCCTCCCTCTCCCTCTCCCTCCCTCCCTTCTTTCCTTCCTTCCTTCCTTCCTCCTCCTCCTCCTCCTCCTTCTCCTCCTCCTTCTCCTCTCTCTCTCTTTCTCTGTCTCCCCCTCCCTCCCTCCCTCCCTCCCTCCCTCCCTCTTTCTATACACACACAACAGAGAGAGAGAGAGAGAGAGAGAGAGAGAGAGAGAGAGAGAGAGAGAGAGAGAGTGCTAGCTCTGCTCAAGCTGCCTGGAACCTCATTACCAACTTCCTGTAGCCAGACTGGGCATCGCCATCGCTGCTGGGTACCAGGGAGCTGGAGAAGAGCAGAGGGGAGGGGCTGCTTCTGCTGCAGGGAGGGTTCCTAGGGGCTGTTGACAGGGAGCACAGTCTGGGAATTAGCTCTGCCCCGCATTCCCTTTGTACTTACCAAGGAAGGAGAACAGAATGGAGGGAGGAGGGATCTAAGACGGGTTGAAGCAAAAAGTTAGCCGGGACTGAGGGGGTAGGCGAGGCAGAGTGCGGGGAAATAGTAAAGGCAGCTCAGTAAAGGCCAGCGGTAGTGCTTGGCTCCCTTCGTGGCCCTAAAAGGACAGCACCTCGCAGCTGGTGAGATGTCCGAGGATGGTGGGGAGCTTACATTCAAGGCTGGAAGGGGACTTTGAGATCAGAGTCCAGCCTTCTCGTTGTAGAGATGGAAGGCATCTCCTATCGTATAGACGTGGTTCGGGGCTTAGAGTCCTGGGTTCGAATGCCGCCTCTAACTCTGTGTGAGCCTGGGCTAGTCACCTACCTCCCTTGGCCTCGGTTTCCATATCTATGAATGAGGGGACCAGACCAGAGGCTTTTGAAGTCCCTTCTACCTCTAAATCTCAGCATCTGTTAGAAACTGAGGCCAAAATGATAGTCCCTTCTCTTAAACAGCTTACATTCTATCGACAGAAAACCATGTCTGCATATATGGTATAAACAAGGTAATAGAAAGAATCAGGGAAGGCTTCCTGTAGGAGGCACTCCCTGAGTTGCATCTTATTATTGAGTTAACATGAATTTATAAAGTACCTACTATATGCTAGGCACTGTACTAAGTGCTGGGAATTATCCAGGAAGAAGTAAAGAGAGGAGTAATGGGAGTGGGGCGGGGAACCTCAGGAATTTCCCCTACAACTGGACCTAAGTCTTTGCTTAAAGAACTCCCGCAGTGGGGCAGTCCCTTCCTCTTTAAGGCAGCCCATTCCATTTGGAGACAACACTAGTTGTGAGGGAGTTTTTACCCCTGAATTTACAAAATACTAAGAAGTCTGTCTTCTTGATTTTACTACAAAGTGCAAAGAGCATCACTGCTAACCACATCCCCTCCTGCTGAAAAGGTCTCTTCCCCCAAAACACAAACTTTATAGACAAAAGGAACCTCGGATCCAAGCCCTGTCTGAGAAAGGATCCTCCCTCAGACACACCTGACAAGTGGTAATAATCATTGTAAAGGGCTTAATACCATGTCTAGAACCTAGGAGGCGCTATATAAATGCTAGTTAATATTACTGCTTTTTTAGCCAATAACATCTCCTATTTCCATAGTACTTTAGGATTTGCAAGGTGTTTTACATATATCACCTCATTTGATCCTCACAACAACCCTGCACTTTACAGATGAATCAGCTGAAGCAGACAGAGGCTAGGTGCCTTGCCCAGGATCATGCTGCTAGTGTCTGAAGACAGATTTGAACTCATGCCTTCCTGGCTCCAAGGCCAGGATTCCATCCACCTAGCTGACTCATGGGAAGGGGCCTGAGGGAAGGAAGGATCTTACCAACTACTGGGAGGAGGGCAGTTGGAGGATATAAAGTTTGACATTAAAGAGAGAACTCTAAAGTTGGACAAGTCAACCAAGGACACACAGTGGGTCAGTCATTCTATTCTGGTGCACACCAACAATTTCTTAATATAGCAAGTCAAGTCAAATCAGCAAGCATTTACTTAGGCTCTATTAGGTGCCAGGCACTGTGCTAAGGACTGGAAGCAAGGCAGAGATGTCTGTCCCACCAATAAAGGGCAGATTCTTAACCCCACCTTGATTGTCCTGCTCTCCAGTGTATCCCTCCAATATGCCCCTGCCATTCCACAAACCATCCACATCACCCCATATTTGACAGGAAAAAACTCAGAGTTAATACATCCAAGACAAAGTGTTGAGCACTTAGCTGATGCCCCTTGAAAGGATGCCAATGCCTGCCGTAGTTCTTGAATACTGCTGTGTGACTCTAGACAGGTCACTGACCCTCTCTGGGACCAACTTCTCCTCTGAAATGAGGTCATTGGACGAGAAGATCCCCAAGCCCCTTCTAGCTTAGAGCCCTCTATTGCTATGCAAGCGCTGTTAGCCCGACCTTGTACAGCATGACAACATGCACAGTCTCCCTGGGTAATTTGCATGCACAGGGAAGGAAGGGATAATATGTCTCCCTGCAATTAGCAATAAGGATCAGGCTCTTTGGAAGCAATTTGCATGCTGGTTTTGATAATCCTTGCTCTTACAAACATGGGGAGATGGATTTCCCAGCAATGAGGGGAGTCAGCGCTGAATCGGTGACCCAATAATCCTCCAAAGACATCTACTCCTGGTCCTCTGAGCCCTTGGAGCTCATCAGAACACACCATCTTCATTTCACAGGGTCACAGATCTGAGCTGACCTCAAATGCCATCTGGTCCCATTTTAGAGATGTGTAAACTGAGATCCAGGGAGGTAAGGAAACTTCCTCAGGTTCAAGCAGGTGAACAGAGTCAGAGGCCTCATTTGAATTCATGTCCTTGAACTGTAGACCCAGTGCTCACCCAACTGGGATTCTGGGTTATATTTTGGTTTGGTTTGTGGGTGCTTTGCCTGGGTTGGTACTGCCAGAACTTAAAAGCACCTGCACACAGCAAATGCTTATTAAATGCTTGTTGACCGACTATATCGAAAATTCTTCTGTTCAAAATCTCCCCTACCTCACATGTATTTCCAACCATTATAGTGTAATGATTGGAATGACGCCACCTACTGGAGACTTGCTGTGGAGAGCTCCACCATGAGGAAAATGCCTCAGAGGCATTGTGGCTTTTCCTTGGCGTCAGGAAATGACGCTTGCTCATGGGTGCTGTCTATCAAGTCTACCAGCCAATCAACTGGAGGAGCCTCCTATGGTCTGGGAGGAGACAGGAAGGAGGAAAGGGAGCCTGCACAGAGAGCGCGGGCCTTTTTGACTTCCGGACTTGATGGTGGTGGCTGCAGAGGACTTCACAGGAGATTTGAGGAAAGATAGGAATGCCAGACTGTTAGAATTCTGTTCTCAATCTTTTTCTTTCTATTTTCCAATAAACCCTTAAAAACCTAAACTCGTTTTATCAGTGATTTTTAGTCAGTTTCCCCCAAACTGGGGGAACACATTAGAATCCACATTTAGAATCTTAAATTACACAATAGCCAGAAGACTCTTCTTTTTAATACCAATATTTTTTATTGTTGCAGGGCCATAAGACATGGAATATTGGTCAACAAAATCCTTTAAAAAGAGATATATTATCTGTAGATGTCATCCCACAGTAATACACAGACAGAAAGGAAGCAAGGAAGGAAACAAACATTTATTAAGCACCTACTATGTGCCAGTCAGATGTGAACTATCTACTGGGCTACCTTTTCTTGAAAGCATGTATACTCAGATTTTGACCCATCTGAGGTCCTTTTACCAACATCATACGGTAGATAAGCAAAGCCTAGAATCCAGTAAGGTGGAGTATAGGAAAACTCAGTTCAACTGCAACAGTGGATAGAGTGATGGACTTGGAGTCAGGAGGACTGTGGTTCAAATCCTGCCTTGAGTATGCACTAGCTGTGGGACCCTGGGCAAGTCACTTAATCTCCCCGTGCCTCAGTTTCCTCATCTGAAAATGGGGATAATAAGATTGCCTAACTCACGGGGTTGTTGTGATACTTAAGTGAAATAAAGCATAAAGTGCTTTGGAAACCATAAAGTGCTATGTCAATGCTAGCTATCATCATCAAATTGGAAAAGGCATGTTTCCCTTTACCCCATAACTGGATAAATAAGGAAACTGATATGTTCCCTTTTCTGTCCCTTTATGGTTGTCCTTTTTTCTGCTGTTGGACCACTCTGACTGCTTGTAGCCTCACACAGAACATTGGCTTCAGAGAGTTGTAATGTGAATGAATGAATGAAAATTAATGAATAAAATATTTACTAATTGTTTATTACCTGCAAAAATGTATAATGCTGTAACCAAAGCAAAGAAAGTCTCTGACCCCAAAGAGCTCACATTCTAATGGGAGAAACAACATGAATGCAGATAAGTGTAAACTAAGTCATATGGGAGGGAGATCCCTGACAGGCGAAAGAATCAGGAAAAGCTTCCTGTAGGAGGAGACAACTGGCATGAGCCCTTAAGGGAGCCAGGACCCCCAAGGACTACATGAGAGGAAAGAGAATTCCAGCTGTGGGGGACTGTGTGTGCCAAGGGACCAGGACAGGAGATGGAATGGCATCTACAGGGAACATTAAAACAGGCTATTTTGCCAGGAACATAGAGAATGAAAGGGAAAATAATGGGAGACTGGTCTAGAAAAATAGGTTGGAGTTAGATTGTGAAAGGTTTAAGTGCTGAAATGGAGGAATTGGAGGGAGATGTTACAGAGGTGGCATCAGTAGTACTTGGCACCTGTTGGGTTCTCCATCTCCCTACTCCAAACATTTCCACCAGCTGTGCCTCATGCCTGGCATGCTCTCCCTGCTCATCTCCATCTACTGACTTCTCTGACTTCCTTCAAGCCTCGGCGACTGTCCCACCTTCTCCTAAATGCCTTTCCCAGTCCTTCCCTCACCCACAGCTGGTGTTTTGCCTCTGCGAATACCTCCAATATGCCATATCTATATTGTCCAGACATAACTGTCTGCATGTTTTCTTTCCCCATAAGAACATGAGTTCCTCGAGAGCAAGGACTGGTTTTTGCTTTTCTTTGTCTCTCCAGAACTCAGCATAGCACCTGACACATAGTAGGTGCTTAATAAATGCTTGAGGATGATGACGGTAATGATAATTCACAAGGAAGTGAGGGAGAGTCAATAATCAAGAATGACTCTGGGGTTGTACCTCTGGGTAACTGGGAGAATGAAGTCATCTTTGAAAGAAATGGAGAAATTAAGAAGGGTGAGTTTTAGCGCAAAGAGAACAAGTTTTGTTTGGGGTCATTGATTTGGAGATACTCTGGGACAACCAGGTAGAGAAGCCCAATGGGTAGCTTGTGATACAGGACTGGAGATTGAGAGATGAGGGCTGGCTGAGTGGGTCTGTGGACTATTTGTTGCGACAAAGACTATCTTTTGTTTTTCTTTGTACCAGACACACACACACACACACACACACAGGGGCCCTGTGCACGGCACAGTACCTGGTACACAGAAGCTGCTTAAGAAAGCTTTATTAACTGACTGCATAGAAATGATTACTGAGCCAACAGGAGCTGACAAGAATGTCGAGAAGAAAGCCCAGGGCCATTCCCAAGAGGACGCACAGAAAAGTGGAAGTATTGTTGACAATAAGGCATCCTGGGCAAGCAAAGAGTTCCCCATGAACAAAGATCTTTAGGTGTAGCCAGATGGACCCTTCCCCCAGGGTGTGGCAGAAGAAAGACTCACCCAGGGTCACAATATTAGAGGTGGTAGCCACCTCAGAGACCAGTGAGTCCAGCCCCGCTCCTTTTCATGATGAGGAAACTGAGACCCAGAAAGCTGAAGTGATTTGCCCAAGGGCGGATAGATTGTAAGTGGCAGAACCAGAATCTGAACCCAGTTCTTATGACCAAATCACATAAGCCACTCACTGTTTCAAGTCCCTTCCATCTCTGAAATTTGGGGATTGCTTGGAAGCAAGTGCTCACGGAGTCAGCTGCCAAGTGTGCTCCCATGGGGAAATCAGCTGTGGTTGGCGTCCCACCACCCATCCCCCCACTGCTGAGGCCTGGCCATGATGATGGCTCCCATGGCAGCTTGGTTAAGCACCAGCATTTGAGAGGCATTCATCAGCAAAGAGTGCACCAAGCAGGCCTGGCTGGTCAAGACCCTTGCCGGCTCCTTTCATGCCTGGCAAAGTTGGGCATCTGAGGCCCAGATGCTTGGGAGCTGATTGGAGGCCTGGGAAGGCTCCAGTTTGGCTTTGGATAGAAATAAAGAAATAAGGGAAAGAATGAAAGAATAAAGCCTGCGGAACCCCAGCGTGTCCTATTTACAAACTGCCCATGCTCCTTCCGGATTTTATTTTTATTTTCTCCTTCACTGAAAGCTGGGGAGTAATCAGGATGACTGATGTGCCAAACCAAGGCCTCGCTCTCATCTTTCATCCTCCCTCGCCCCCTCAGTCCCTTTTGTGTGAGAGGACGCCCTCAATTATACTCTCTGGGGGTGTCCCAGCCAAAAAGGAGATGGAATCAACCATCTGTTACCAGCTCAGTGAGCAATTTAATTTTCTCATGTTCTCAATGAGGAGGCCCTTCCAGGTACATAATTTACCACCAGACCTGGGGGAGCAGGGTGTGGGAGGATCCAGCCCTAGGGGCTGACCAAAGGCATCTCCTGCTCAGGTCAGCCCCAGGGACACCCTCACCTTTGGCACATGGGCCCAACATCTGGGAATGTTGGCTCTTCATAACAATCATTTGTGTTTGTTAAACAGTTTATGCATCAGTCTGTTAGATGCTACAAGCAACCTTGCACATAGTAGGGGCCTCACAAATGTTTGTTGGGTTAAACTGACTAGAGGACAACACTGTCTTCTCTAATCTCTGGATCTCCTAAAGCTCTAGACACATAGTAGGTCCTAATAAATTGTGACTGTATCCGTTACAGTAAGCAAATGTCCAAAGCCCAGATTCCTCCGACTTGTGTTCAAAGCCTTCCATGGTCCTCCCTTTCTGACATCATCTGCCAGGGCTCCCCTCCATGATCCTTCTGCTCCAGGGGCACCAATGTAGCCAGGAGCCATGGCACAGGTAATGACTCCCCTTCCCCAGCCATGTCTCCTCTGCATTTTCACATTTCCAGCTCTCACACATCTCTCAATGCCAGAATTAGCACCCATGTCCCTGATCTCCCTGACTGCTCCTCCAGATACTGAGGTTCCTGCTCTAACGCTATCTAGCTGCAAAACCACAAACAAGTCATTTCTCTGTCTCTGAAAGGGTCCTTATTGGCTGGGTGGCCGTGGGCAAGTCATTGAAACTCTCGTCTCTCACAGCCTCAGTCTCTCCATCTGTCAAATGGGGATTACAGGAGCACCCACCTGACAGGGCGTGCTATGAAGATCAAATTAGATAATACTTGTAAAAAGCTTAACACAGTGCTTGGCACACAGTAGGTGCTGTATAAATGCTTGTTCCCTTTGATGTTCTATTCTAAAGTTTCCGGTTTCCATTTTGTTACCGTAAGACCCCCCAGCTACTGGAATATCCAACTGGGCAACCAGGGTCTGGCATCGCTCCCAACAACCACAGGTGCCTCCTATTCTCTCTCTTAGTCCATAATGTACAGGGAGAAAAATAACTAACAGACCACTCACCCTTCAGGACTCTTATTTTCTTTCCTGATCCTAGGAACATGATATCACTCCTCCAGAACCAAGGCCCAACCGGGCCCAGAGGAGGGGAAAGGGGAGAAGGAAGGGAATAATCATTTAAGTACTTACTTAATAGGTACTTAATCTAGGTACTTCAGGCAGCTAGGTAGAAAACTGGGCCTAGAGTCTGGAGGACCCGAGTTCAAATTTAGACTCAGACACTTACAAGCTTTGTGACACTTAGCTCAGCCCTGGTTTCCTCACCTACAAAATGACCTGGAGAAGGAAATAGCAAACTACTCTAGTGTCTTTGCCAAGAAAACCTACACTGGGGGGCAAAGAGTAGGACACGACTGAAACAACTGAACAACAAGATTGGTACTTGAGTCACGTATTATACAACGTGTTTTGCAACTATGATCTCCTCTGACCCTCACGACATGCCTGGGAAGTAGGCACTATTATTATCTCCATTTGAGAGTTGAGAAAACCCAGGAAAACAGTTTAAGTGACTTGCCCAGGGTCACAAAGCCGGTAAGTGTCTGAGGCTGGGTCTAGGACTTTCTAATACTCTAGCCACGGCTCTACCCAGCTGCCTGTAATGATTGGAATGATGCCACCTACTGGAGACTTGCTGTGGGAAAGCTCCACCATGAGGAAATGCCTCAGAGACATTGTGGCTTTTCCTTGGCGTCAGGAAATGACGTTTGCTCATGGGTGCTGTCTATCAAGGCTACCAGCCAATCAACTTGAGGAGCCTCCTATGGTCTGGGAGGAGAGAGGAAGGAGGAAAGGGAGCCTGCGCGGAGAGTGCTTGGGCTTTTTGGGTTCCTGACTTGATGGTGGTGGCGGCAGAAGACTTCACAGGGAATTTGAGGAAAGATAGGAATGCCAGGCTGTTGGAATTCTGTTCTCAATCTTTTCTTTCTATTTTCCAATAAACCCTTAAAAACCTAAGCTCATTTTATCAGTGATTTTAGTCAGTTTCCCCCAAAACTGGGGGAACAGATTAGAATCCACATTTAGAATCTTAAATTACACATGCCCTATTATCAAGTGGGAGTTACACAAGAGGACAAAGGTTGGTCCTCATTGCCTTCCTTCTTTCAGATAGAAAGGTGTTTCTTTCCTTTTTAGAATTCCTATTAAAGTAGCATTATCTTCATTGGAGTGATTTGTGGTGGACTTCTATATTGGTACTGAGCTCTGCCCCATCCAATTTGAGGCATGGCAAGCTTGTTAACATGATCTCCAGTCCTCTTACCTTCCTGGTCACATTAATAATAACAATAATAATAATAAGTATTTTATGGTACTTTAAGGTTTGCAAAACACTTTAAATTATATATGTATGTGTATATACATAGATATGTGTGTGTGTGTGTATACAATCTGATTTGATCCTAATGACTGTGAAGTAGTATTATCTCCATTTTACAAATAAGGAAGCTGAAGCAGAAAAGGGTTAAGTGACTTGCCCAGGGTCACACAGCTAGCGAGTTTCTGAGGCAAGATTTCAACTCAGGTTTTCCCTGACTACAGATCTAGCAATTCACCCACTATCCCACTGAGCTGCCTACATTGGATATGCTCTAGTTCCTCAAGTGCCCAGAACTGCCCACAATCCTCCAGCAGAAGTCTGACCAGAACAGACAACAGCAGGATGGATTACTGATCACCTCCTATGTTCCAAAAACTCCATCTTCATTAACTCAGCCCAAGATCATAGAGGGTTTTTTGGTCACCATGTCACACTGTTGACCATTGAGTTTGCTGTCCACTCCATCCCTCATGGCTTTTCCCTAGGAACTGTTACTGCTTCATTACATTTTCTCTGTGTGTGTGTGTGTGTGTGTGTGTGTGTGTGTGTGTGTGTGTGTGTGTGTGTGTGAATGCTTTCTCTCCTTTTCTTATCCCTAGGAAACTTGATACTGTTTCCATCTGACAGGGTTTGTTTAACAACTGCCCCCCCTTGAAGTTTCCTTACTGTCAAAATCTAAACCAATGGCTGTCATCCTAGGAGGTAGCATTTCATGGGGTTCCCCATGCTGTGAGAGAAATAGGAAATGAGGAAAAGGGATGGGGAGGTATAAAAAAGGAATAGTATAGGATAAGGGGAGAATGGAAATGTAAGGGAAGGGAGCGATTTGAAGCAGGAGACAGAGAAGGAGGAGGAGGTAGAAGAAGGTAGAAGAAATGAAGAAAGTAGGATACTCCCTACTACTGGGGACAGAGAGGTTGGCAGATCACTGGAGCTCAGGAGTTCTGTGCCCATAGGTGTCTGTGCTAAAATTAGTATGCTCTGTAGAATTGGGCACTGGTGAGGAGAGGGGGGACAAAGGGGCAACATGGCTGCCTGAGAAGTGAGGAACCAGCCTGGGTTGGAAAAGTTTCTTTGCCAATCAGTCTTGGGATTGGGTCCATGAATGGCCAATGTGCTTCCAGCCTGGGAAAGAAAAAAAGGGAAGGAAGGAAGGGAGGGAGGGAGGAAGGGAGGAAGGAAGGAAGGAAGAAAAGAAGGAAGGAAGGAAGGAAGGAAGGAAGGAAGGAAGGAAGGAAGGAAGGAAGGAAGGAAGGAAGGAAGGAAGGAAGGAAGGAAGGAAGGAAGGAAGGAAGGAAGGAAGGAAGGAAGGAAGGAAGGAAGGAAGGAAGGAAGAAAGAAGGAAGGAAGGAAGGAAGGAAGGAAGGAAGGAAGGAAGGAAGGAAGGAAGGAAGGAAGGAAGGAAGGAAGGAAGGAAGGAAGGAAGGAAGGAAGGAAGGAAGAAAAGAAGGAAGGAAGGAAGGAAGGAAGGAAGGAAGGAAGGAAGGAAGGAAGGAAGGAAGGAAGGAAGGAAGGAAGGAAGGAAGGAAGGAAGGAAAGAAGGGAGGGAGGCAGGAAGGAAGGAAGCTAAGTAACCACAGTTTCTTCAACTAAGTCTCACAACCCATGATCTTGTTAAGTGGCTAGAACTTTAAGAGGGAAAAAAGGGGGAAGAAGTGAGAGGAGAAAAAAAGGGAAAGAAGAGGGAAAGAGAAATCGGAAGAAGAGAAGGAGCAGATGAGAGAGAGATAGAAACAGAGATGAGAGATAATTTTAAGTACTTATCATGAATGAAGCTGAAGAAGAGAGAAGGGGGAAGATGAATAGGAAGTGAAGTTCCCGGAACCATGCTGAGTTTTACAAATGGGACCGAGGACATGAACACATCCTGCTGGTTGGCACAGATTGGAGCCAATGGTCAGCCCATGGTGGTCTCCTCTGACATACCATTAGCCTGTTGCTTGCCCACTGGTCTTGAGTGCTGAGAGTACCTCCCATTTCCTAATGCTGCTGCCTTTGTGAAATAACACTACAAGAATGGAGGAGAAAATGTGTTATAGCCAGTCAAGGCTTAAGCAGGACCAGAAAATGGGGCTGAAGCAAGGATTGCATAAACCTGTTTTACCAAGTTCAATAGAGTCAGAAGGTATTTCCCATGGGGCTTGTACAAGTGAAGGGGGAAAAAAAAAAGAGTCCAACCTGAGTTTCAAGGGCCAGGGACCTAGGGAGGACGCCAGGGCTGGGAAGATCACAGAAGCTCTGAGCTGGCAGAGACCCCAGAGGTACAGAAGTGGAACATCTAGTTCAAGGTGGACAAGAACAAGAATCCCCTCTCAGACCTCTCCCACAAGGTGTCACACAGTCTATGCTTAAGGAGCTATGGGAGGGGCAAGTCACTTAACCCTCACTGCCCAACAACAACAACAACCACCAAAAAGGAGCTATGAGAATAGGGAGCCCACCCGTTTTCATGACAGTTCATTCTACTTTGTGGGGTGTGCTACCTGTTAGGGAGTTTTTCCTTGCATACAGTCTATATGTGCCTCTATGTAATATATCCCTTTGCTTCCAGTTCTGCCCTGCCAGGGCCAAGCAGAATCATTATAGCTCCAGGCTGGAAGGAAGCTCAGATCCCATAAACCCAGACCTTTACAAGAATCCTCCCATGAACCATTCCTGCAAAATGGCCACAGAGTCTTCACTTGCAAACATCCAGTTGGAAGACCCCACCAGTCCCTGTAGCAGTCCTTACCTAGAACAGTCCTTCCCATTCTCACCCTTGGTCCCTAAATCATATCTAAATCTGCCTCTTTGTAAGTTCCAGCCTTTGGTCTCCAGGGACCAAACAGAACACACTTCATCCCTTTTCCCTGAGACAGCCCGCCCTTCAAACACTTGAACCATCATGTTCCCCTGGAGTGTTCTCTTCTCCAGGCCAAACACCTTCAGTTCCTTCGCCCTGTCTTCACTGGACATCATCTCAGGGCCCTTCCCAACGCCCTCTCCTGATTGTCAATATCCTTCCTAAGATGTGGTGTCCAGAATAAGCCCAATTCCCCTTCCAGATGTCTTTATCCCTCAAGCCTCAGGCCAGGTTATTCACTCCAGAATGGGAGACATTAACAACTATCATTGATATAAGCATCAACTCATTGGACCCCAATGACACGGGTATCATTTTGTAGATGAGAAAACTGAGGTTTGAAAGGGTAAATAATGCATCCATGGTTACCCAGCTAGTAAAAGTCAGAGTTAAGAGTCAAGTCCAGGAGTCACCAGACTCTAAGTGACACCATCCATTACATAGTGTTGTTTCCCATTGTCAGTCAACAGGCATTTATGAAGCACCTACTATATGCTAGACACTGCATGGAGCACTGAAGATACAAAGAATGACAAAAGGCAATCCCTGTCCTCCAGGGGCTCACAGTTTAATGGGACATGGAAACAACCATAAACCAAATGAGACAAGCAAACATACAAGACATCCAGGAGATAAATTGGAGATGATCAACAGAGGGAAGGCTTCCTGTAGAGAGTGGGATTTTAGCTGGCACTAGAAGGAACACAGGGAAGCTGCCAGGAGGCAGAGACGAGGAAGGAGGGAGGGCAGTAACTCTCTGAACAGATTCCGAATTCAGGATCGGAACCCTGGGCTCGTGATTCCAGTTCCCGCATCCTTAGCACTTCCAGGCTGGCTCCGTGAAGCACAGACAAATTCAGAAAGCCCCAGGTAGGCGCCTCACAGGACGGCAGCAAAGGCAAGAAATGATCAACGGGTTTAATTATTACCTGTACAAGTTGTATCACCAGGAAGCGCATCGACTCTTCCAATTACAGGTCACGCCGATATCGGGTCGGTTACGTTCTGCAGATGAACGCGAAATCGATCAAGCTTCCTTCTTCCCGGGGCGCGTTTTCTCTTCCGCCCTTGGGGGTTGTTCCCAGGGAAGAAGCTGGAATGGATGCACTCTGGCTCCCTCGCTCCTGGTGTGGGTGTGATTGAAAACTCAATAATCCTCAATTACCAACACCTCCTGCTTGTTCTGAGGCAGCTCTGGGGTTGGCAGGGAGTGAAGAATGACAACAATAACTTAGGTTAACAGACCACTCTCCCTGTAACTACCCTGTGAGGTAGGCAGGGTGAGCATTATTGCACCCCATTTGACAGATGAGAAAACTGAGGTCCAGAAAAGTTGTGATTTGACCAAGATCAACTGGCTAAGTGGCAGAGCCAGAATTCACACCCAGGTTTTCTGATTTATGGGATTTAGAACTGGAAGAGGCTTTAGGAGTGATGCTTTCCCAACTCTGAAGAAACAGAGGCCCAGAAAAAGGAGATGGTTTATCCATTGATAAGGTAGTTAGGACCTGAATCCAGGGTCCTCCGCCTTGAAACCCAGGCTTCTTTCAAAGGTACTACCCTGCTCTCCGAAGATACAGACTCTAAATCCAATTCCTTTTACAGATTTTTGAGATAAGGAAACTGAGGCACAGAAAATGACATTTCTCCAAGATCACAGGGGTAAGTGAGAAACAGTGAGGTGGAATATGAAGCCTCCAGCATCAGTGCTCTCTTCTTTGTACTGGACAGCCCTTCAGCTATATCCTCTGCTTCCTCGATCAATAAGCATTGATTAAGCACCTACTGTGTGTCAACACTGTGCTAAGGGCTGGCGATACTAGAAAAGCAAAATGCTATGTTCTTAGTAGGAACACAAGGAAGGTTCAGAAAAGGTGAGGAACTTCTCCATGATCACACTGGGCTTGGACCCAGATATCTTTGACTCAAAGCACAGTGTGTCCATTCCAGGTATTCTCCCTGCTTCCTGTTTCTAATGGTTCTGATGGTGCCAAGGGACAGGGAGGAGCCCCCTGAAATCTCGGGAGGCCGTGCTGCTCCAATGAAAAGGGTGCCTTCTGTACACTGGGTATCTCTGAAGTGTGGCATCAGGAGCCACACACCAGCCCAGTCCCAACCCAACACTACACATTAGAATATGAGCACCTTGAGAAAGACTCTCTTTTTGCCTTTGTAGCTTCAGCACTTAGCATAGTACCCAGCACGCAGTAGGACCTTAGATAAATGCTTACAGTTCTACTGATGACTGACTCCACTACTGGTGCTAGCTTTCTGGTTGCTTTTTGTCTTTATCTTTTACTTACTTCAACTTTCTTCTGTTGTCCTACCTCACCAGGTTCAGTCTTGGTTGCTCTCTTGACTTATATTGGTTCTGAAATCTCACCCAGAAAACAAAGAAGAATTGATCTAAATTGAAGCAAAAAGAAACAAGAAAACAAGAAACATCACAAATACAATGTCAATGGAGAGAAAAAGAAAGAAAGAGAAAGGAAGGAAGGAAGGAAGGAAGGAAGGAAGGAAGGAAGGAAGGAAGGAAGGAAGGAAGGAAGGAAGGAAGGAAGGAAGGAAGGAAGGAAGGAAGGAAGGAAGGAAGGAAGGAAGGAAGGAAGGAAGGAAGGAAGGAAGGAAAAGAAAGAAAAGAAAAGAAAGGAAGAATGGGCAGCTAGGTGGTGCAGTGGATAGAGCACCAGCCCTGGATTCAGGAGTAGCCGAGTTCAAATCTGGCCTCAGGTACTTGGCACTTACTAGCTGCATGACCCTGGGCAAGTCACTTAAGCTTCATTACCCCACCAAAAAAAAGAGAGCAAGAAAAAAAAGAAACAAAGAAATAAAGAAACAAACAAACAAAAAAGAAACAAATACTGGCCCTGGATTCAAGAGGACCTGAGTTCAAATCCAACCTCAGACACTTGACATTAACTGTGTGACCCTGGGCAAGTCACTTGACCCTCATTGCCCCACAAAAAAAAAAGAGAGCAAGAAAAAAAGAAACAAAGAAATAAAGAAACAAACAAACAAAAAGAAACAAAAAAAAAGAAACAAAGAAGTTGAATGTTGTGTAATTATGATGATTCATCTTTACCTCAAGGAAGAGAGAAGAAATGCATGAATAACAACAAAGATGGTGGATACTGGGTGTGGAGCCCTCCCTATAAACCAAAGCTTCTTAAACTGTTGGTCACGACCCCACGTGGGGTCACATAACTAAATGTGGGGGTCGTGAAAAATTTGGCAATAGAGAAAGGTTATATATACCTATTTTCTATACCTGTCTACAAGAGGTCATGTAAAAATTTCTCAGGCAAAAAGTGGTCATGAGTGGAAAAGGTTTAAGAAGCCCTGCTATAAACCATCAGCCTCAGTTTATGTGTTGGGTGGTTGGTTGAACTGTTTTTCCCCCTTCTCTTTTTCATTTGTTATAAGGGATGGACCCCTGTGGAGAGGAGGGGGAAAATAAATATTTTTTAAAAGGTTACATAAAAAATATTTTTGAAAAATAGAAAAAGAACTCTCAGCCAAGCCTAAGCCTCCCAAATCTGCATCTCCAGACCCAACCCCCACAAATGTACCAGCCCCGTTTCCAGCTATTTAAAGGGCATCTCCCTGGGGGCAGCTAGGTTGTGCAGTGGATAGAGCACCAGCCCTGGATTCAGGAGTAGCCGAGTTCAAATTTGGCCTCAGATACTTGGCACTTACTAGCTGCATGACCCTGGGCAAGTCACTTAACCCTCATTACCCCACAAAAAAATTTTAATAAAATAAAATAAAGGGTATCTCCCTTTGGATGCCCCCCCGTCAATTCAAGCTCAATGTATATAAAATCAAACTGATCATTTTCCCCACCCTCTTGAACTGGTTGGGTTATTTGTTTTTTAATTCATTTCCCCATTTCTTCTAATGACATTTTTCTTTTTTCAGTCTCCCAGGCTAGAAATGCCAGGGTCACTGAGTTGCTCTTCCATCTCCCTTGCACCAACATCCAACTCCAAGCCATTCCTCATTCCTTTTGTCATCCCTGCACATCCTCCCCTATCGCTCCTCTCACATCTGTCCCTTTCTCTCCCAGAACACAGCGAGGTCCTTCTAAATCAGTCCTTCGTCCCCTCTCTCCGATGATGCTGTAAGAGTCTCCCAAATCAAGTCCCCTCCCCAAGAGTTACCCTTTTGTCACCTGCTGCTCTCTTGACCTGTTACTCATTTCTGTAAAATGAAATGTTAAAGCTAGGAGGGACCTTAGCATAAAGGTGGACTATAGAACGTTGTACCTAGAAGTGGCCTTGGAACACAGAATAGCAAAATTGCAAGTGACTTCCTAGAGGAGAGTTTCTTAGAGTGTGGTCCAGGGACTCCTCCAAGAGCCTTTCAGGGTCAAGTCCAGGTCAAAACTATTTGTGTGTGTGTGAGAGAATTGGGATTAAGTGACTTGCCCAGGGTCACACAGCTAGTAAGTGTCAAGTGTCTGATGTTGGATTTGAACTCAGGTCCTCCTGACTCCAGGGCTGGTACTCTATCCACTGCACCACCTAGCTGCCCCCAAAACTATTTTTGTAATAATAAAAGTTGTTTTCATTCTAATTTCACCTCAAACCTTTATTTACTAGCTGTGTGATCCTAAGTAAATCACTTTACTGCTGTCTACCCCGGTTTCCCCTTCTGTCCAATGGGGACAAATGGGGGTGACAGATGATAGGACATACTTCCCAGAATTGTGAGGATCAAATGAGATATTTGTAAAGTACTTTGAGAATCTTAAAATAACAAATAAATGACACTTTAAAAGAAAATTCTAATATAGTAAATATTGATAAATATAACCTGCCTCAACAAAAGCTCTTTGGGGGATTCCTCAATAATTTTAAGAGTATGAAAGGATCTTGAGACCAAAAGGTTTGAGAAGTGCTATCTTAGAATGTAGAACATCAGAAGATAAAATGTTAAAAGTAAAAGAAAACTTAAAACAGAGAATTCTAGAGCCAGGAGGGACTTTAAGACATTGAAAGTTTGGGGGCAGCTAGGTGGCGCAGTGGATAAAGCACCAGCCCTGGATTCAGGAGTTCCTGAGTTCAAATCCGGCCTCAGACACTTGACACTTACTAGCTGTGTGACCCTGGGCAAGTCACTTAACCCCCATTGCCCCACAAAAAATAAATTAATTAATTAGTTAATTTAAAAAAAATTTTAAAGAATTTATATTAAAAAAAAAAACCATTGAAGGTTCTAGAAGGACTAAAGCTACAAGGGGCCTTAGACCCCAAAATGTGAAAGCATGGGATGGAAGGACTGGAAGAGACCTCAGAACATCCAATTAGACTGTGAGAGCTGCAAAGGAACTTGGAACAAAAGAACACAGAACACAGAGTATAGACCATCATACACGGAAGGGAAAGGATCTTAGAACATAAATCGATAAGGGGTAGGGCATGGGCGCTGGACTCAGGAGGACCTGAATTCAAATCCCGCTGGCCTCAGACACTTGACACTTACTAGCTGTGTGACCCTGGGCAAGTCACTTAACCCCAATTGCCTCAACAAAACAAAACAAAACAAAAAACGATAAGGGGACTAAACTCATTTAAAAGAAGAGGAAGAAAATTGGCTCAGAGAGGCCAAGAAATGTCCCCACGGTCACACAGTTGGTCCATGTCAGAGCTGAGACTCACTCCTAGTGTGATAATTCCATTCCCTATGCCCCACTGTTGACCAGTGTCTGATTGTAGGGAAGGAGCCAAGGCTTAGTAAAGTCCAATCTCAGCCCCGTCAAACTTCCCATTTGGCCTCTGAGCATCTCCCCAACCTTTCTGTCCAAGGCAGGCAGTGTTTCACATAAATAAATTCATGTCCCAGACTGGCGTCCTTTGTTCTGATAGATTCCTGGTAAATAGCGGTCCTGTTCCTGGGCCACTTTTCCCAGTGTAGACCACTGAAAACAACCCTTATTTCACCCCACCCCTTCCGCAATTAAGCCTCCCAATTAACTGTGAGAGGAAGCCCATTAGTAACCTGTTGATGAAAGAGCTACATTTTCATTAGCTAAAAGCCTGTGGCTGGTGAGCAGCCAGGGAGGAGAGGGGCCGCAGCTCCCTCATTCTCATCAGCTCCCCATTGGTCTTTATTCCCGAGTAATGACCGATCAATCTCCTCCAGGCTGGAGGGGAGAGAAAAATCAAAGAATAAGGTCTCCTTTGCTGCCACAAATGTTTAAATGAACACTCGGAGAGGGGGAGAAAAATCACTCCTGCTCCTGAGGGGATGAAATAATGGTGCATTTCCAAGGAAATCTGAAGCTGTTTTGTAATACATCAGCCAATGAGTGGATACACATTCATTTGTCAAAAAAAAAAAGAAGTCAGGACTGATCAGCTCCCCAGTTCCTATCAACCTGAGAGACAAGAGCGGAGGGGAAGGGAGGCCAGAACGCTGAGCCTTTCCTGATTCTGCAATGGACAGTCTTGGATTTGAAGTCACCAGAGCTGGGATCAAATGCTAACTCTTCTGACTCCTTGTGTGACATCGTCTCTGGTCCTCAGTTTCTTCACCCGCAAAAGGGTGGGATAGGATTTGGTTCTCTGAGGCCCTTTCAGCTCCAGATCTAATATCCTATCATCTGTGTTTGACCCCCGCTCTGCCCCTGACGACTTGCCCTCGTCTTCATTCATCATCTTCATCTTTTCATTATGATTCTATCAGTTGTGGTGACTGTGATCAGTAATCTTTGATGTTTCTATCGTCATTGTTTGGGGCACCATTTACAAGATTTGATTTTTCACATGTAATGTAAATTCAGTGCCTATACACACTTATAGGGTGCTATGGTATTGTAAATTAAAAGCAAAAAATAAAGGAGTTTAGTAAATATCTGTGCCTTTTGGCCCACCCTGTACATTAGGGGTCTTTTTAGACATAATACTGCTGACTTACTAACCTCACAGAGTGAGTCCTGATACAAAGAAGACAGACTCCCAAAGATCCTCCTTCACGGACAGGGTTAACATTTTCATGCACACTGAGAATCTTTGAAGAACCAGGGCTGTGTGGGAGTCGTAAGGGACTGGCCTCCGAAGAACTAGGACTATTAAGTGCCTACTATATTCCAGGTACTAAGTTTAACACTGGGGAGCCAAAGAAAGACAAGAAAACAGTGCCTGACCCAAGGAGTTCATATTCCAAAGGAAGCCCTTAATTAGAAGTTTGCTTCCCAAATACAACCCTATGAAGTAGGTGCTCTCATTATTTCCATTTTACAGATGGGGAAATAGAGGCAGGGTGGGTAAGTGACTTGCCCAGGGTCACACCATTTCTGAGGCAGTTTGAACTTAGCTTCCTGCCTCCAAATGCAGTCCTCTCTCCACTGGGCGGCCTTAGTTGCCTCATAAGGAAACTGAGGCCCAGAGACAGAAAACACCTTACCCAACACTCAGTACTGAAAGAATCAGGCTGAGAAGTGAGGTGTCCTGACCGGGCATTGACCACTTGTACCCACACCCCTCAGCTTCATGTTTCCTAATATACAAGAGGATTGAAGATTGAAATTTGTTCCCAAAGCAATAAAACCTGGAATTCTTTGGAGAGATTTGAATAATCTACCATTACCTATTTGTGTTTCTGCAAATATTTTGTTAGGGGGTTCTTTCTTTCTTTCTTTTTTTGGGTCTTTCCTCCTTTCTTTTTTTAACTAGAGAGAACAACTGGTACACATTAGGAATCAAAAGCTAGGATCTGCAGGGGTTTCTTAATTACGAATTAGAAACAAAGCAATTTCTGGGGTGGAATTTTTCCCCCAAGTCTTGTGCCATTCTAACACTGCAGAAATACACTTTCAGCTCCTATTATCCTCTAAACAGACCCATAACTAGCACGTGGTGAAGGGAGCTTTGTCCCATGGCACCAATATGGAGCATGAGGTGGAGGGATGGAGACCGTGGGCTCCCTTCCCACAACAGCAAGCCTCTCCCCTGGGAGGATCCTCAGGAGGTAAATGGCACACCTCCTCTGGCCTCCAATCCCAAGGCTTCCTCATCCTGGCTCCCATCTCCTAGGCCTGCTTTCTCCCTGAACCCCGACAGAGTTGAGCACCAGGATGTTGGGGAGGGTGGGGCAGCCTCTTGTGGCATGATGACACCCAGGCTGGCATTTTCCTCTGCACCTCCAACAACATGCTTCCTTCCCTCCCTTCTTTCCCCTTCTCTGCACCCATTGAATTTGCCCCAGCACACGAGTTATGGCTCTGCCTCCAAAGAATTAATTTGTAAAGTCACAAGCAAGTCATCTTGGAAAGTTCCTCGGTGAATTTATTAGATGCTCAAAGGCAGAAGGAGGTTCTTGATAATAGACATTGGCTCTTCTGTGGACGATCCTGCCTTTCTGATCTGAACTGAACATACATAAAAGTGCTCTTCTTAGCTGGTGTTTATTAAGCTCAGAATTTTCAAAAACCAGGAAAAATAAAATTAAAATAGAGTAACCAGGTAGCCGACCCTGAATTTAAGCACTATGACTGAAGTATAATTCTCCCCATTGTTGGTCCTTTCAGAGTATTCTTCAGATTTAAGGAAGAGGGACATAAATCTCTAGCATCAGTCAATCCTTTAGACCCTCAAATCAATTAAAAAGTCAACAATGATTTCCTAATCAATCACCAAGGTTTGATGGAGCGATAGACACTTCCTGGAGGACCTTGGACAGCTCTAATCTCCCTGGGCCTCAGTTTCCATCCCCGGATCTATAATCACCTCCTTTTCCTTTTGGCTCAACATGTTTCGAGGGCGCAGCCACTGGGTGCCAGGCGGCTCAGCGTGGTGTCCAGAGAGCCGGCCAAAGGGCCCCAAAGATCTGAACTCATGTTCCGCCTCTGACAGCACCAGCTATGTGGCCTTGGGCAAGGGCCTGTCTAGTCATTGTATACCTTGCTCTTGTGGCCTGTTGGCTTTGTTCTGTCTTCATCACCTACTCAATAATCTCAACATGTCCAAACTTGAACTCATTACCTTTCTCCCCAAATTCTTCCCTCTCCCTAACCTCCCCATTACTGTGGAGGCACCACTGTCCTCCTGGTCCCAGACCCACAACCAAAGTGTCATTTGGCTCCCCCTCCCCCCCCCACCATGCCTCATATCCAATATGGGGCCAATGCCTGTCAATTTCACCTCTTTGGTGTCTAATATGCTTCCTTCTGTCCTCCGACTCTGCCCTGCCCTGGAGCAGGCTCTTATCATCCCACAACTGGATTATTGTCAGAGCTGCCAGTGGGTCTGCCCACCTTAGTCTCTCCCCATTAGCAGAGCCACTAAAATGATTTTCCTAGACTCAGGTCTAATCATATCACTCCCCTTCTCAATAACCTCCAGTGGCTCCCTATTGCTTTGGGGGCAAATACAAAATGCTCTGTCCGGCATTCAAAGTCTTTCATAACCTGTCCCCTCCTACCTGTCCAGTCTTCTTACATTTATTCCCTGATGCATTTTCTTCCATCCAGTGACACTGGCTTATCGACTGCTCTTGCATATGATGAGGTATTTCCCAGTTCTATGTGTTTTCAGTGACTGTCCCCAATGCCTGAAACTTTCTCCTACCCCTGAATTCTCTGCTTCCTCCAAGTCACAGGCAAATCGCCCCTTTAGCAAGAAGCCTTTCCTGATTCCCTTTAATGCTAGTGCTATTGATTGTTTTCAGTAGCTTTTATTTTATCTTTTTCTAGAGAGCACGTCCCTAAAGTCTTAGTGCAGTTTTAAGCTCCAATAACCTCAGAAACTTAAATGCCGGCAGTTTACAAAAAATGTCACTTTAAAGATTAAGTATTTAAATTTATTTTTAACTTATGAATTCTGAATATGATATTTGTGAATTCTGAATAATATATCATAATATTTAATACTATGATAAAGTATAGCATAACGAGTAATATTGCAGATTCTGAACGATACAATATGGGTGAGTTCTGAGTGATATATAAGATTGCATAGTAAATAATAATGTTGTAAATTCTGAATAGTATATAACTTATAATAATAACTAATATTGTGGGTTCTGAATATGTGTGATTTCTGAATAATATCTCATAATGCAATAATAAACATAAATTCTGAATAATATGCAATAATTAATTATAAATAATATTGTGGACTCTGGATAATATTGTAAATTCTTGATATAGTAATAAATAATAATGTGGATTCTAAATAATTACTATGTTGTGAATTCCAAATAATAATTTTTTAAAATTTTTAATATGAACAAAATAGGGCACCAAGTTAGGTATTGCACCTGTGGCAGTTTCTGGATGACACTTTCTCAGACTTGGAGAGAAGGCTTCCTTGATTGCTTTCTTTTTGTTTTTGTTTGGGTTTTTTTGTTTGTTTGGATTATTTTAGTAAGGCAATTGGGGTTAAGTGACTTGCCCAGGGTCACACAGCTAGTAAGTGGTAAGTGTCTGAGGCCAGATTTGAACTCAGGTCCTCCTGAATCCAGGGCCGGTACTCTGTCCACTGTGCCATCTTGCTGCCCCTCCTTGATTGCTAACCTCTCTGTTACCTGCTCTATCTCCATCAGACTTTTTCTTGTGGGATCACATCAGGACTGTTGCGTAGGCATCCAAATCTTGTTGTTTGGCTGATTGTAAGGCTAGGATTACAAATTGAATCTTTTGGGGTACTTCCATAATGAGAGGCTTAGTGCCCAGTGCAGAGAGGTGATCGTCCAATTGTTCTCAGTCCCGGGCACATGACATCCTGAGGTTTGGGTTGAGTTTTGGACACCACATTTTACATGATTCTTTAGCAGTAGAAGTTAGAGCATTAATAAGCATTTAAGTCCCTGGTATGTACCAAGTACTATGCTAAGTGCCAAGGATACAAAAAGAGGCAAAAGACAGTCCCTGCCCTCAAGGAGCTTACAATCTAATCAAGGAGAGCAGCCAGAATGAAAAATGGCCTCAAATCCATGTTACATGAGGATTAATTGAAAGAAGTAGAACTTTTTATACTGGGAGAGAGAAGCCCACCCTCAGAACATAAAATAAAGAAGAGACCTCAGAATACAGAATGTTATGGATGGCCATAGGCTTAGCAGCCTTCTAATCATCCAGAGGTTGTTGACCATTTTTGTGTCCCAGATCCCTTGAGCATCCAGTGGAACCAATGATCCCCCTCTTAGAATCACATTTTTAAATTAACAAAATAAAATATGCAGGATTACAAAGGAAATCAATTGTAGTGAGAGTTACCCAAATATTTTAAAGAGTTCAGAGAACCCAGGTGAAGAATTTCTGCTTTAAGAGGAGAAAAAAAATAAGAGAGAAGGGAATATTATCGGTGTCTTCAGATATCTGGAGAACTGGCCAGCATGTGGGGCTGTGTATGGCTGAGGCAGGACTAATGTGTATGAGTTATCAATAGAGTGAATTTCCTGTCACAAAGACCACTCACTGGGGACTGCGTATAGAGGATTCCTGCTTCCACTCAAAGGTGCATTAAATGACCACAGATTTCTTTCTTATAAAGTTTTATTGAGGTCTCTTGTGTTGGCATCACAATCACGCCCCAATAGAACCCATTTGTGGGCACCTTCTGTAGTACGCTTTCCTAGGTCCCCACAGCTACTAGATGTCTTCCCTCTGGGATTACTTTCCATTCACTCTGTAGGTATCTTGTTTGCAATTATTTCTTTAGTCACATGTTCTATCTCCCATCAAAATGTGAGCCCCTTGAAGGCAGGGGGCATTTTTGCCTTTCTTTAAGTGGCTGGACCTGAATTTGAATCTTTCCTCAGACATTTAGCAGCTGTGGTACATAAACTATTGGTCAGTCCAAGTGGCAGTTTCCTCATCTCTAACATGGGGATAAAAATAAGAGCACCCACCTTCCAAGGTTGTTGTGGGACTCAAGTGAGATAATGTATGTAAAGTGCTTTGCAGAACTCAGCATCCTCTGAATGGTGTCTATCCTAAGGAGCAGAAGTATTCCCAAGAGCTTAGAGTGGGGATGGCAGTGTCTAGCACACAGTATACCCACAGAAAATGTCTTGTGATTGGTTGATAACACAGGAAATGACAGTTAAGGAAAACTGGTAACAGTGTCTGACAAGGTGGGAGAGTTTCTCTTTTGGAGACCCCCTGCCTTCCTACCAAGAGGAGGGCAATGGGTTTCTTCATCCATTGGCCTTGGATTACTCGTTACAATTAATCAGAGTGTTTTGCTGTATCCATTGTTCTCATGACCTGTTCTAGTCAGGAGGAGGATGAAGATAATGGAGAAGCTGGGGAAGGAGGGAGTTGTGAGAGAGAGAGAGAGAGAAGGGGGGCGGGCAGGATAAATCATCAAAAGTGTCCCATGCAAGCAGTGAGGAGTTCTGGATAAATGGGGCAGCATGAGGCTCGAGGGAGAGGAACAGAGAGGCCAGCCAAAAGATGAACTTGGCCAACTTCATAGTTTTCCTGATGGTGGACAGCCCTACCCTTAGACCACACCCCCTTCACTCCTGGGCTTCCAGGAGTGCTCTCTGATGCTTGCAAAAGTCCTCATTGGTTTCATTGGCTCTCTCCCAGCCTTTGAAGGAATCGACTTTGGGGAAAGATTGTGATCTCAGGCCGCCTGACAGTTATAAATGATGTGTGTGGCCCTCCTGACAGGCGGCTCAGTCCGTGACGGATGAGCCACTGTCCTGAGGAGCTAAGCCCATGTATTTAGCAAATGACAATACAGTGATGCTGATCGAACCTGCCAGCATGGGCAGCAGGGAAGGGGGGGAGGGGGCAAATACAGGTTTCCTATGGTAAATGTGTTTGATGGAGAGATTGGTCTTGAAGGACACTGTTTGGATTCAAAGCCATTCGTGCCAAATGCCCATTTCATTCTAGGAGAGAATTCTGCTGTTGCCAAGCCCCCAGTGCCCCCAAGAAGACCTCTGCCTGCCTAGGAGAGAGGATGTGGGATGCATGAGAGATGCCCTTCCTCTGCTCACTGCATCCAATTCAACTCACTAAATCTTTATGGAGTGCCTACTCTGGGCTAGGCACGGAGGGAAACGCAAAGATGATTAGGGAAGCCATGTGGAGTACTGAGAAAAGAGCACTCATTTGGGGGACAGGGAACCAGATTCCTGGGCTCATTCTGCTACTTACTACCTGTGCAACCATAAGAAAGTCATTTCTACACTCTCGACCTCAATTTCCCCATCAGTAAAAAAAAAAGCAGGGAAGGGGATGGACTAGAACAAGAGTTCATAACCTGGGATCCCAGCATAGATTTCAGGAGATCCATGAACTTGGGTGGGGAGAAAATGGCATCTTGAATTTCCTTAGCCATTGGCTTCCTTTGTAATCCTATGTATTTTCTTCTTACTTCTTAATCATTTTTGTATGTATTTTCTTTCATGCATATAAAACCCATGGCTCTGAGGAGGACCCATTGACAGGAGGTTTCATAAACTGATCTCCAAAGGGTCCAGGACATAAAAAAGATCAAGGACCTTTGGAGCTCCTGAAGGTCTTTTCTAAGGTCTCCTATGACTCCTATGACTACTCTCAGTTCTAACATTCTTTACTCTAAATTCCATCCCATGTTTACAGGATGCTGGGTTAGAACTAAAAGGGTAACCTTAAGAGCTATTTGATCCAACCCTGTATGACCTTGGACAAGTCTCTTAACCTCTCAGTTTCCACACCACCTCTGGAAGGCCATGTTAACTACCAAAGAAGAGCTAGAATCTTGGTTGAAAGCACAGTAAACATTTGGACATTCTCTTAACATCTCTAAGATGCCAATGGAATTATCCATCATTTATCCCTTGCTCTTACCACATGAATGGCCCATCTTCTTTTTGGGCTCTACATGTCCTTGATGACACCACTTCTTTCAATCAATCAACAATAAAGAAGCATGTTTGAAGTGCCTCCTGTGCACCAAACACACTGTAAATCTACCTGCGGATCTCAGATTAAGAGCCACTCTTCTAGTGCCTGTCTTGTCATTGTACTAAGTCTAGGAAAATCAAACAAATCCCTACTCACAGAGTTGACAGTATAACCAAGGAGACAACAACCCCATACATTACTTCACTGCCATATCCCCCTCCCACATCAGCTGCCTTGCTTTCCTGAGGACTGCTCCACCTGGAGGCTGCTCTCTGGTGAGTCTCTGCCCCAAACCACCACATCAGGAGCCCCAGTCACACAGATCCTTCACTACCAATAACCCCCCACCCCCCACCCCCCGCCGCCACCTTCTCCTCTTCTCTCTTCCAGCTCTCCTCTATACATTGTCTTTTCCCTTTAAAATGTAAGTTCTGGGGGCAGCTAGGTGGCGCAGAAGATAAAGCACCGGCCCTGGATTCAGGAGGACCTGAGTTCAAATCCAGCCTCAGAGACTTGACACTTACTAGCTGTGTGACCCTGGGCAAGTCACTTAACCCTCATTGCCCCTCCAAAAAAAAAAAAGACATCATAAAATGTAAGCTCCCTGAGGACAGGGAGTATCTAGGTTCCCTGCTTTTGTATCAGTAGCACTGAGCCTAGAGAATGATCCATAGTAAGACCTTAAAAAATGTTTCATCCATGTATCCTCCATCTATCTAAACCTATACAGAATAAAGAGAAACATACCTACAAATACAAAGCAGTGAATACAGTGCAGTATGGGAGGGATGGTGCCCTCCTACATGATTACTCACCTATAAGGTGGTGCAGCTAATTCAGTCCCACCATACTTATCTCCATGGCCCTTTGGGTGATTCTCAGCTGTAATTCTTAGGGGTCTGCTGTTCCATGCATCACTACATCACTTGGTCAAACATCACTGAAAGAACGCCAGCAACTTGTCAAGGTTCTCAGTCACCGAAAAGCAAATTCAAGTAAGATATAATGACTTAACTATGAGCAGATCCCCCCGGCAGAGACAGAGAGTGTAGATAAGACAAGGAGCCCCCCCCCTCCTCTTCATAGAACCTCTAATGCAGCTGTTTATAGTCTCACACATATAATCAGGCAGGCAGTCAACAAACATTTTAAGTGCCTACTGTCCACGGGCACTGTGCTAAGTGCTGGAGATGCAAAGAAGGCAAAATTAGTCCCTTCCCTGAAGGAATAAACAATCTAATGGAAAAGACAACATATTCATCAATAGACACAAACCAGGTACATAGAGTGGATACAAGGCAACTGTAGAGGATGAATACTTTTGCTGCTGGGAAAACTGGGAGATTTCATTGATGATCACCACCACCACCACATCATCCCATTTCGATAATGCTTCAAGGTGTATAAAGCTCTTTCTTCACAAAAACCCTGTGAGACAGGATATGAAAGTTCCATTCTCCCTATTTCATCCCCTGTTCCAATAAATCTGTGATCTCCTGGAATGTGATAGATGAGATTTAGCAGATACTCACTGAGGGGATGGGACAGATTAGATAGAACCCACATTTAGAATTGTAAATTACACACTAGTGTGTGTCCTCCCTTCAAGGCTAAAGATAATAGCTCATCCCCACCTAACCATCTTATGAATCTCATGTGCAGGGGATCCACCCTACATCCTCATACCTTTCCTTGAGTTTTCTAAACACTACAAGGACATCAACTGAGCAAACAAGCTGTGCCTGGCTTCCGTTTTCCACTCTAGCGACCAGCCCATGAACAAGTGCATTTTAAAATCATATGATATATGACAAGTTCATATGTCATTAAAAAACCAAGTACTATATGAAGTCTGAGGGGTTTAATTGATATCCACTGGCAATGATTAATGATCACCTAATGGGATACTCCCCCATGGCCATTTACATTTTAACAACAGACCATGATTTGCCCCAAAGGTATGAGTCTCCAATGAAAGGGTTTCAGGTGTCATGGGGCGCAGAGCACCCCAGAATTTCTCTGGGGCACACCGAGGAATCTTCTCCTTGAGAAACTAAACCAGAGGACAGATAAGGCCTAGAGGAACCAAATCGGACTGAGCTAGCTTGGGATTCCTACCCTTCATTCCGGTCTCCCTTATCCTGGGGAGATAAGTTTGGGTGTGGCTTCGGCCTTTGTGTTCTGAAGAGGGATCCGTAGCCACCCCTCACCCAATTCCTCTAGTCACTACTAGTGGGGGATGGTCCTCCACTCCTCACCCAATTCCCCCAGCTACCACCAGTGGGGGATGGTCCACCTTCATTAAAGGAACTTTTCACGGGCAGATGGTCCACCCCCATCAGTCCTCTATAAAAGTACCTTCCGGTCTCCTGTTCGAGGAGATTTGGTACCTCTGAGCCATGTGCTTTATGCCAAATCTCCCCATGAAAAGTCTAAGGATTTCTTTCATGGTTTCCCTCCCCCCACCCTTCCCTTCCCTTGCTCCTAAATAAACTATCACCTTGTTCTAACTATGTTTTGTGTGCAAGAGGGTGTAATTCTTTAAAGAGGAATTCCCAAGAACCCCAACCCCAACCCATACCCCATTTTCCCACTATATCACAGGTATGACAACAGGCTACTAGGGGAGAGGTGGGAGAAGAAGGATGGAACAGGACTTTCTGGGTACCCTTCATATCACATTCCATGGGCAGCCCCCTACTTCATTTACTGTGAAACCAGAGATAAACTGACATTTCTTAGCCTGTATCTGAGTTTCATCTCTTCCACTGAATCTCTGGGTAGTTTTAGGCAAACCACTGGACTTTCATCTACTTCCTTGGCTCCTCACGGACATCTCAAAATTCCTTTCCAGCTCTAATAGTCTATGGTCTGTGGGTTAATATGGTTTTCTAGCTCTTAACAAGATAACATTCTCTATTCCAAAGTTCTTCCTGGCTCTCAATAGTCTATGTTTTCCTATTGTTCCTGGACAAAAATTAAAATTTCAAATTACCCAAAGCTTGCTTTACCTTATGCCTCTGCATAAGGATAGTGCCTAGAATTCATTTGTTCCACTTGGGTGTTTAACCAAACTGGCTAGGGATCATGGGATTATAGATTTAAAGGGGTAGGGGACTATAAAGGACATCAGTTTGAACCCCCTAATTTTACAGATGAGGAAAAAGTTTTACGGATGACGGATGAGAGGTTAAAGGATTTGCCCCAGATCACTCAGAAAGTATCAGAGGCAGGACTCAAACCCAGAGCTTCCTGACTCCAGGTCCTGTACTCTACCCATTATACCATACTGCCTCGCCTGGGTACTACAGATCAATCTAACATGAGAGAACCAAAAAGCTGGAGAGTCTGGATCCTGGAGCCTGTGCCCCTGACCCTGTCCCTGGGCTCACCTTGAGTCATTCTCATCCCCATAAAATGTCCCCAATGATAAGATAACTGCTCCTCGGCAGATGAAGGGGTGGAGGTCTGGCTACCAGAGGATTAATGAGACAGGATTTGTGGAAAACCATTAAGAGTCTGGAGGCAATCATGCCTCGGAGGAAATCAAAATGTTATCTAGGGTGAACCACACCTCCCTCCATTCAAAGTGCCCGTCGCACCGCCCCCACCCTGGCCCCAGCCCTGCCCCCAACCCATACCTTGCTGCTTTTCCTTAGCACATTGTCTTAGTAATCTACCTCTATTGGTTGTTATTCAGGACTTTCCCAGCTCACTGGATAAAAGGTCTAAGGGACTTACAATGCAGAATTCCTTGCTTAAGGTGTTAAAGCGACTTAGGATCGTAGTACTCTGAGAGGCAGAGAACCTTTATAGATCACCAAGTCAAACCCTCTCATTTTACAAATGGGGAAGCTGAGGACCAAAAAAGTTCCATTAACTTGTCTCCTCTTTTTTCCTTTGTCGCCCCCCCACACACACACAATGTTGCTGTTCAATCGTGTCTTACTCTTCGTGACCCCATTTGGGGTTTTCTTGGCAAAGATACTAGAGGGGTTTGCATTTTCCTTCTCCAGATCATTTTACAGATGATGAAACTGAGAGAAACAGGCTTAAGTGACTTGCCCAAGGTCACACAACTGTTAAGTGAGGCTGGATTTGAATTCAGGAAGATGAGTCTTTCTGACTTCCAACCCAGTGCTCTTATCCACTGTGCCACCTAGCTGCCCTGCCTGGCACATAGTACTGGGAGGCTAATAAATGCTTATTGGATTTAATTGAATTGAACTGGGCTAGACTAGACTGAAATAAACTGAATTAGATTGAATTCCACAAAATTGGACTGGACCGGACTGAATTGACTTGAATCGAATCACTCAAGATTACCCAGGCAATGAGCAGCAGGCCTGGGATTCAGACCTAGTGCCAGCAATTCCAAAGCCAGAGAATTTTCCAAGGTGCTACAATTTAATAGACTGCAAAGAGATGCAGAGAGTAGAGCCTGTCTTGAGAATCACCTTGCAGCTCTGCAAGCCTTGTACATCCCTGAAGGTCAAGTCTCCACAAAGAGAACTGGGCTGTAGGCCCAACTCAGACTCTAAGTCATCTCGTGACCTTACAAAAGGCAAATTTAGGCTTGATGCTAGGAGAAATTTTCCAACAATCGGAGAGCTATTGGAAAGTAGAATGGGCTTAGGGGGGGCGGGGCGCAGGACAGGGGACACGGGGAGGGGAGGGGGAAGCGAAGCTCTCCTTCCTTGGGGACTCCAAGTGGAGGTCGGAAGACCATTTGTCTAGGATGTTAGGGGAGGCATTTTTTTCAGGGTATGGCTTAGACTAAAAGGACCACTGGGGCCCCTTCCAAGGCTTAAATTCTACTATTCTAACTGTCCTCATTTATAAATTCAGAGTATCATACATCTAGATCTGAAAGGAACTTCAAAAGTCATTTAGTCCAATTCCCCCATTTTCTAGGTTGAAGAACTGAGGCCTGGGAGATAGTCTCTCGAGCAGCAAGCACCAGAGGCAGGAGCTGAATTCAAGTCTTTTGATTCCAAAGCCAGTCTGAACTGGATGAGCCCTGACTTCCCTTCCAGCTCAGAAATCTCTTTCTTTCTGTGACTTCATCCTCTTCGTAAGGATTTTGGTCCAAAAGGGCTATTAGCAACCATCCGGTCAAACCCCACCCACCACCAATTTACAGATAGGAAGCCCCCTCCTCTAAACTTCCTCATCACTGCCTGGGCGTCTTCTCCATCCTTCTCATGGCCCAGGCTTGCACCCTTAGCAGCATCCTCCTCCCTCCACGTCTCCCTGTCTTGAGAAATTCAGGAGCCTAATCATTTAAAACAGTTATTCTGGGAATCCCCATCCCAAGCCACATAGAGTAACACTATATACAATATGATATAGTTTCTTTTTTTTTTTAAAAAGAGTCAGGGTCAGAAGCTCTCATGAGTAAAATTTGTACCACCTGCCACAGCGGGCTGTTGTAAAGAAAGTGCCCTGGAAATTCAAAAAACATTAAATACCAGCTGTGAACAAGACACCAGCCTCTATCCTGGGGAAACAAAGACAAAAATGAACCAAGCCCAACTTTCAAGGAATTTCCATCCTATTGGGGGAGACACAGGAATGTATAGAAATATATTTTTATACACATATATCTATACATAGTAGATTTTATACAGTTAATTAGATATAAATATATGTACATATTTTCATATATGTAATTCAAAATAAATTCAAGGCAATTGAAATCCAGACTGGTTAGGGAGGGAAGGCAGTAGCTGGGGGGAAGGGGGAGAACCAGAAAAGACTTCAGTTAGACAGTAGAGCTTGAGGGTCCATGTTTAAATGAAGAAAGAGATTCTATAATAAGGTAGAGGTGAGGAGGGAGAGTGCCCGGGCACAAAGGAGAGACCACAAAGGATTGAAGATGGGAGACATGGTCCCATGTGTGAGGGACAGAGAGAAAGCCAGTGTAGATGGACCTTAGAGGTAGAGAGCATAGTAATACAATAATCAGTAGGAGTAACATATAATTAAGTAATTGGTAATTAATAAGTAAGTAATATATAATTAATGAGTAATATAATATAGGAAAGGAGAATTTGGACAGCTTAAAGGGCTTGAGGAGTTTTACATTGTATCTTAGTGGCAAGAAGGAAGCACTGGAGTTTATTGAATACAAGAGAGATGGGGGCAGCTAGGTGGCGTGGTGGATAGAGCACTGGCCTGGGTTCAGGAGGACCTGAGTTCAAATCCGGCCTCAGACGCTTAACACTTACTAGCTGTGTGACCCTGGGCAAGTCACTTAGCCCCAACTGCTTCACCAAAAAAAAAAAAAATACAAGAGAGACGTGGCCAGACAAACCTATTTGTAAGACAAATCAGCTTGGCCGACTTCTGGAGGTTGGCTTGGAAGGTGGAGAGACTTGAAGTTGGGAGACCAATTAGAAGGCCACTGTGATAATCCAGGCTAGAGGTGATAGGAGCCTGAACGAAGGCAGCCACTGTGTTCATAGAGAGAAGGGGTTGGATGCAAAGGATGTTGTGGAAGTGAAAAATGCCAAGATTTGGCAGCTGGTTGGAACTGATCGCCAATTCATGCCTTGGTGTTTAGCAGTGGACAGGGTCGGGCACTAGTCAGTGCCCCCAAGTGTCCCCCTTAGGAAGTCCCAGAATTCTGGTGGGAAATGAACATTGGAACATTCAAAGCAAAAGCTGGAGAGTTGGGCAACTCGCAGAAGACTGAAAAGGAAAGGTCTGGGGGATAGGCCGCTGTCTGTAAGCCTGGCCCCACCCCCCACACCAACAAGAGCCAGACTTCTGATCAAAAGGCCTGCTCCATTTCCCATTTCACCCTCCACGAATCTACAGCTGCTTGTGTTGTAGGGATTAGAGAGAAAAAATAAATAAAAAATACCTCCGCCCTGAGGCAGAACAACAGCAACCCAGGGTGGCTGGGGAAGCCCTTGGTCTGGTGGGTTTGAGAAATAATGAAGGTGACATTTAGGAAGTGCTCTCTGCCTTCCTGTCACCCATACCTCATAATTAGTTTAGCTGCCGCAGTTACAGCTGAACTTTGCAGCACCGTCAAAGGGAAGCAGGGTGTTTCCTTCCTTGGTGGCTTATTACTGATGGGGGGGGGGGCTCTCTCTCCCTCTCCTCCCCCCACCTTCACCTGAAAGCATGTGTCTGTCCTGACTGTGGCAGCTGAAATGCCAGGCAAGCCTGGGATCATAATTAGTTCTGTCGGCTAGTGGGGGGAAAGGTGAGAAATACAAATGATCAGGGAATGGGGGAAAGGAGGGGAGGAAGGAAAGGAAGACTGTTAAAGGCAAGCCCAGAAGTGAAAGGAGTGAAAAATGAGCTGTCTGTGTGTGTAAGAAAGACAGAAGAAGACCCCAGAGCCAATACCCACTCTTACCAGCTGTATGACCTTGGACAAGTCATAGTGCAGGGAGAAAGCCCTAAAGTAATTAAGAGTCAGGAGACCTGAATTCAAATTCAGTTCCACCATTCATGATCTTGAGTGAGCCAGGGTAGGTAAAGGTAGGAAAGAGCCCTGGGTATTTTTTGTGGTGGCAAAGAACTGAAAATAAGGGAGGTCCCCCTAGGTTGGGGAATGGCCAAATACACCATAGTACTTTAGAAAGATGATAGACTAAACATTATGTGTTGATCAACTGTGATTGGACTTGATTCTTCTTAACAATACAACAGTACAAGATAGTTCCAGGGGACTCACGGTGGAAAATGCTCTCCAAATCCAGAAAAAAGGGAACTGTGGAATATGGATACAGATTCAACCATACTATTTCTTTTGGTTTTGGTGCTGTTGTTTTTCTTTTTTGAGGTTTTTCCTTCTTGATCTGATTCTTCTTTCACAGCAGGACTAATGCAGCAATGTGTTTAATGTGGTTGTACATATATAGCCCATATTGGATTGTTTGCTGTCTTGGGGAGGGGAGAGGGAGGGAGAAAAATTTGAAACTAGAAATCTTATAAAAGCAAATGTTGAAAACTATCTCTACATGTAACTGGAAAATAAAATAATTTTATAATAAAAAAATTTTTTAAAGAAAGATGATAGAGTATTATCACCAGTAAGAAATGGCACACATGCTGTGTGACCCCAGGCAAGTCACATAACTTCTCTGATTTCCTTATTTGAGGAATAAAAAGCCTCTAAGACCCCTTCCAGTTTATGATACCAAGAATATGAAGAATTCAAAGAAACATGGAAAGGTTGGTATGACCAGGGAAGAAAACAGATCCAGGAAAACAGCAGGTCTGGTGTGAACACATTGTAAATAGAAAAAAATGCAATGGAATTCCATGAAATTATAAATGACCAAGCTTGGCCCTGGACAAGAGATAAGAAAATGTGCTTCCCTCCTCTCAGTAGAGAGGTGAGGGACTACAGGTGTGTAATACTGCATACCCAGTCATGTGAGGTTGATGCGCTATATGATCCTTTAAAACAATGGGTCTGCAAAACATTTTACAAATGGTAACTCATTTGATTCTCACAATGAGCCTGTGAGGTAGGAGGTATCATTATACCATTTTACAGATGATACAGCTGAGGCATGACACTTGCCCAAGGTCACACAACTAGTAAGAATCTGAGGCAGGATTTGAATTCATGTTTTCTAGGCATTATTTGTAAATGAAGAAGAAGAAGAAGAAGAAGAAGAAGAAGAAGAAGAAGAAGAAGAAGAAGAAGAAGAAGAAGAAGAAGAAGAAGAAGAAGAAGAAGAAGAAGAAGAAGAAGAAGAAAGAAGAAGAAGAAGAAGAAGAAGAAGAAGAAGAGGAAGAGGAAGAGGAAGTAGAAGAAGATGATGATGTTTTTAAGGCCTTGATCAAAAGTTTAACACAAAATTTTAAAAAACAGAGAGGGAAAGAGAGAGACAGAGGAAAGGAGGGGAGGGAGAAGAAAGAGAAGAGAAGTGGGGAGGGGAGGGGAGGGAAACCCAAGGATCCAGAGCTGGGAGCAGAATATGAAGCCATCCAGTGCAACTCCTTCATTTTGCAGTTTGAGGCACAGAGAAACAAGGTTTGTTTAAAGTCACAAAGCAGAATTCGTACTCAAGGCCCCGACTCCAAAGACAGCTCTGTTCAGCACACATCACAATCACAATGACCATTATTACCATCTCCACCACTGCAACCACTTCTAAAATCAGAAGCTTGCCTCTGGGGGTTGCTCTGAGGAGTGACTTCAGTTAGCCAGTCGACAGGCGTTGATGAAGAGCCCACTGTGTCCTAAGCGCTACTCTAGGCACTGGATACAAAAGTAAAAGAGAAGGAAACAATGCTTGCCCTCAAGGAGCTTACACTGGACAGAGGAAGACACCATGTCCATGCCCAGGTGTAGACCAGATAGATACAAGACAAAACGTATTGGGCAGTGAAAGCATTAGCAGCTCCAGAGAGCAGGAAAGGCTTCCTGCAGAGGGGACATGGAAGAAAACCGGGCATCCTAAGAGATGGAGGGGAGGAGGGAGTGCATTCTAATCATGGGGACGGCCCAGGGCAAAGGTGCTCAGATTAGAGAGAAAGGGTTCAATATGAGGAAAGATCAATCTTGAGGCCAGTGTGGCCAGGCTCTAGTAGGGCAGCTAGGGGGCGCCATAGTGCACAGAGTGCCCGGCCTGGTATCAAAAAGACTCATCTCCCTGAGTTCAAATCCAGCCCCAGACACTTACTAGCTGTGTGACCGTGGGCAAGTCACTTCACCCTGTTTGCCTCAGTTTCCCCATCTGTAAAATAAGCTGGAGAAGGAAATGGCTGAAACCCCTCCAGGATCTAAAACCCCAAATGGGGACATGAAGAGTCAGACACAACTGTAATGACTTGACAACAGCAACAACAACAGCAACACAACACAAGACTATGGATGGAAGGAAATAAGGCAGGTGAAGGGGCTTTAAATTACAGAAATTATACTGGGTCCTAGAGGTAAAGAGACTTTTCCAAAGCACATGTATACCCCAAAGGCCACTCTTGCTGTTACTCTCTTGTGGTGTTCCATCTCCTACTCTATGTACTAGCACAGGCTGTGTCCTGCCCCACACCAGGAATTCTTCCCCTCCTCACCTCCATCCTTGGCTCCCTTCAATACTCAGTTTGAGCATCTTCTACGGAAAGCCTTTCACCTCAGCTCCCTCCTGACCGCGTGAAGTCGCTTCCTTGTTGCTCTCTATGCATTTTATATAGACATTTTTATAATTCCCTGCTGTCTCCCCATTAGCATGTAAGCTCTTTGGAGATAGCCGTTGTTTTTGTGTTTCTGTACTGGGACACATTAGGTGCCTAATAAGTGCTTCTGGATCGGTTGATGGATTCTTTTCAATGAAGAGAATGGCTTTTCCAGACCTTTATACCAACTAAATCCCTCTGCTCAGGGTAACATGATATGAAGCTCCACACGCATGCACACACACATAATGGCATAGTAAGAATATTTGCTACAAAATGTTCTTCCCATTATGAGGAAACATTTTGTAACTAATATGTGTATACATACACACATACGGCTAATGTGTATATAAACACATGCATATGTACGTATGTACACACACACACACACACACACACACACACACACACACACACACACACACACTGGGATGGGAGGGTGGGGAACTGGCCTCACTTCCCATTACCCCCTCCCAATTATAGTCCCAGAAAGTAAGGGAAGATCGAAAGGTGCAAACTAACTGTAATGATGTGTCCATGACCTATCATCCCTTTACAAGGTGTGAACAAGCTTCTTCTTGATTGAATCTTCAACACCTTTGGCCAGCAGTTATTAGGGATGACCCTTAAAAGGCTAAAACTCACCCGTTCTGAAGATGGTTCAGTCTTGGAACAACTTTGTAGAGTGTGAGTCCCTCATCTACGAGATGACAGGTAGGAAGAGGGGGAAGGGGGAAGAGTTTCTGTCTTTCCCACTAATGGCCATGACACATAGTAATGACATGTCCATCATTTTAGGGGTTAGCTGAAAGGATTTGAGGCTTTGATAATGAAGGGAACAGACACACACACATGCCTCTGCCCCACCCCCAGTGTGTGCCCAGAGAAGCAATCACTTGAGGGAGGAAGAAGTTCAAGAAGTGTGAAACCTGGCAATAGACAAGAGAGCCTGTCATGGATTCCAGAGTCAGCCCTGCTATGCTGGAGGGATGATTCCACACAGAGAGAAATGGCATTGACGACCGACTGCCACCAGAGGTCTGAGCTGCCTTGACCAAATGTGTTCACTACATGTGTATCTCACTGTCACTGCACTCTAAGTTTGTGCCAACCCTGCCCCCATACTTTATTTGTGGGAGTGTGAATCTTCACCCTACCTTGTCCCCATGATGGGAGGAATATTTTGTAGCTAATATTCTTACTATGCCATTTCAGTAAGTTTTTATTAACATTTTTTAGTATTTTTAAATAGTTTAGTAACATTTTAGTAAATGCCTTTGCTTTAAGCTAATTTTGTCTACTGACTGACTGTTAAGAGGAAGTTCACTAGTGGGGGACACATTACATATGGTCTTAGGACACCCACAGTGTACCCTGGAATCTGTGAGACTGTCATCCCTCTGGGAACCAAGCCTATAACTTACAAGTACCAAACTGGGATAAGCCCAGGGGGGGTAATAAATATATAAGTAAATACAGAATAAATATAAGGTAGTTAAATACAAAAGAGAATTTGGAAGATCAAGGGAAAGGATGCAAAAACCAGAAATGAATGTGGTTCAGAAATCCTGACTCTACCCATCCTGAGCTGTGTGAATGTAGATAAGTTACTTGATGTCTCTGAGTCTCTAAGTAAAACGAAAATAATAAATGCACTGTATATATAGTCCTGTCTTCACTGGAGTTGTGCTTGGATACCCCATTGGAACAAGGTGATGAAGAATCTGGGTTCTTTTTCCCCCCAATAATCAAAAAGCATTTATTAAGCACTTACTGCATGTTCAACAAGCATTTATTATTCATGTCCTACATATGCTATATATGATGCTATGGTATTGTAAATTAAAAACAATAAAGGTGTCATTAAGTATTGAAACCCCTTCTGACTTTTGGCCCACTCCAAATAAGTAATGGAAGCTCCCGTGAAACTTGGAAAGGTCCCATTATAAGCCAGGTGATGTCATCCTAGCCACAGTCAAAGAACATCATCACCATCTTGGCCCAAACCACAAATTAGCAATAATTTTCAGAGACAATCCACTCAACCCTCAAGAGGCTGTCCTTTGTGTGGGCGGAAAGAGTAAAAATGCTGAAGAACTCCCAATCCTAGCTGTGTGAAGTACTGACTCCTTCAGAATGTCTGCCTCTGAGCTCTAAGCACTTTGAAGTGGCCTAGGCATCTGATGACTTCTGGGACATAGTGTGGGCAAATCCCCACCCCCAATCATTCATTCATTCATTCATTCATCAGTCAGCCAACAAATATTTATGGGGCATTCACAGTGTATGTAATACTGAGCAAAGCAGTTTTCAAAGACCTGGGACTATATAACTCTGATCTCATCTCCTTCCTTTCTTTTACTTTACTTTACTTTCCCAGACAAGTAACTAAAGTGCATTTTTGTTCCACAGGTTACTGAGCCAATTCCATAGTGCTCTCCAGGGTGGCATGGCCTAGTCCCAAACAGCTCCAAGGGGAGAGCAGGGACCATTTGGAAGAGGACCTGCTAATTTGTGTCTGTCTGTGGTCACTGGGAAGGAACAAAGATGCTGGTCACAGGATTAACTTCTGAGAGTAATAAACTCTTGCCGGCCTCCATGGGACAATTTAGTAAATGATGCATCCAGTGCCCACAAGCATAAGTGGAAAGAGTTAATTCACCTTCCTAGCAAGGGATGCACCAGTGGGAGCTAATTAATCCTCAGGCTGGATCAGCAGGAGAGCCCAGGCGTGTTAGGCTTGTCTTAATGAAGGGATGCCAAGGCCCATCGAGGGTGACTAGCTCCTCCAAAATCTCCTGGGAAAGGAGCCGTTGACAGCATCAAAGCTGAATCCAAACGGGTGATTTCTCTGTGGAGCATAGGGGCCAAGGATGATGTATGCTATACCATCCAAGAGTCAAAGGGAAGAAGATGGAGACAGGTGGTTAGGCTAGAACCAGCAAATGGTGCCTGGCCCAATTGGCCGTGCTAAGGAAAGAGGTCTGATGAAAGTGGGGACTGTCAAATGCTACTTCAGAATACCCTGTGCTTCTTACTCTTAGAGTTAATGTTACAGGTTGTATTACGGATGAAGAGATACCCTAGTCTGCTCCTGCTCATTCTCAAATAAAGGTGAGTTCTCCAGTCACTCTGTCTTAGCCAAGAGTCTATTAAAAAAAAAAAAACACATCCCAGACGCTGACCTGGGGTGGCTCAATCAATGAGAGGACCAGGACTGGGGTGAGCTGATAAATGTTTAGCAAATGGTTCTCCAAAAGAAGAAGCAGCAGAAGTGTACTGGCTGTTATGCTCTTAAGTTTAATTGTTGTTACAGTATTTTCTTTAAATTTAAACAATGAACAAAACCATAGATCAAGCTCTACTTGGCAGCATCTCTGGGGTCATTGCTCATGCTGGTACAAATTTCACAATCAGAAGTCAGCACACTGGCCAGAACCTTGGGACTCTGACCTAGGCATCCTAGAACCCTCCTCCCACCAATCTCCTATGACAAAAGTGAAAAGACAGCCCCAGCATGAAGTCTCTGCTTCCAGGTTGGGTACAGGAAGCACATGCACCAAGGAAAGGGCAGGCAGGCCCCCCAGAGCTCAGGGTTCTGTCATCTTGCTAGATCATCCCTGGACTTGGAGTTAGAAGGTGCATATTCAAGTCCAGAACAGATGCTTCCTGATTGTGTGACTGTGAGCGTGTCAATTCACCTCCCTCAGCCTTATGTTCCAAACAAGGAGAAGAAACGTGGTATTAGACAAGGGTTGTGGACCACTGGAAGGAGAGATGGCCTTGGGTTACGGATGTTCGACCTGGATTCAAATCCCGTCTCTGGCACTTCCTTGCTCTGGGACCTGAGCAAGTCCATCTCTGTGAGCCTTTTTCCTTTTCTGTAAAATGGGCAGAAATAATAGCACCCACATCCCAGGGTTGTTGTGAGTCCTAAAAGAGATAAAACGCGCCAGCCCTAAAGAGCTGACCAGAGAACAGTAGTAGCCTAGGGAAGGGGCCAGACTGGGATTTCACTGGTGTGGGTGAGAAGCCTGCTCTCCCCCTGCAGAGACCCCATTTGTACATAGTTCTTGTCAGGTTCTCTCTGCACTCAGGGAAGGTTAGCACCTTCTCTGCACCAGAGCTCAAAGATGTTAGGTGACCGGCCAGGGTCACATGGCCACTCCGGGCCAAAAGCAGGAGCTAAACCCCGCCCTTCCTGGCTGCGCAGGACAGCTCTAGATTTCTTATGCTCTACTGCCTCCCATAGTAGGAATGGTGTCCATCCGATGGGGTAATATTTATGTCCATAACCTTCCTCAACTTTACCTGGTCCCTCTCAGCTGCACTGAGAGGAACAGGTTTTGACTAAGGGCCAGGGAATGTACTGGATGCCTCTCATCTGAGCACCAGCCTAGCTACTTTCAGAGAGCTTGGCCACAGGGCAATGAATAGTTTAGCCACAGCAGCCCTCACTCTCCAGGCACTAAGTGCTGATGGGATTGCAAGCTTCCTCAGAGGCAGCATCTAGCAGAGCATGCATGGGGCATATTGGTTTTCAGTGAAATCATTATCAATTAACTAAGAGCCTTCTAGAGACATGTGATTTATGATTGGGTTGAGACTTTGGGGTCCCTGGAAAAAGTAACATTTTCACTACTGAGTGAGTCAATAAGCACTTATTAAGCACCTACTGTGTATGCCTGACACTGTACAAAGAGCTGAGGATACAGGGAGCAACAAGGTGGTGCAGTGGATAAAGCACTGGCCCTGAATTTAGGAGAACCCGAGTTCAAATCCGGCCTCAGACACTTGATGCTTACTAGCTGTGTGACCCTGGGCAAGTCACTTAACCTTCACTGTCCTGCAAAAAAAAAAGAAAAGAAAAGCCGAGGACACACACAAAAAAGACACAAGTCAGTCCCTGCTCTCAAGGGGATCCTAATCTGCTGGGGGAAACAACCTAAAAATGACTGTATATTATATAAAGGATAAATTGGGAAGAACACCTGAGCATGAAAGAATTCTAGATAATAGATTCTCAGAGTTGGAAAAGATCTCAAAGGGCATCCTGTCCAAGCCCTACTTGTAGCAGTAATCCCCTCAAGAACATACTGAATCAGTCACTGTCCAGCCTCTAAAGGAGACTATCAGTGATGGGGAACTCACTTTACTACCAACACCATCGTTATCTAACAATAATAAGATTTATATAGCTCTGAAGGTTCACAAAGCATTTTGCCTAAGTCTTATGAAGCAGCCCTGCCTATTTTTTGAAGTAATAAACATTTTTATTGACAGTTTTGAGTTCCAATTTTTATCCCTCCTTCACTCACTCCCTTCCCTCCCTACTCCCTGAGGTGGTAAGCAATCAGATATGGGTTATACATGTACAATTATGTAAAACATTACCATATAAGTCATTTTGTACAAGAAAACTTGAAGAAAAGAAAAAATGAAAGTGAAAAATAATATGCTTCAGTTTGTGTTCCATCAATATCAGTTCTTTCTTTGGAGGCCGATAGTATGTTTCATCATTAGTCCTTTGGGATTGTCTTGGATCATTGTATTGTTGAGAATAGTTAAAGTCATTCACAGTTCTTCATCAAACAATATTGCTGTCTCTGTGCACAATGTTCTCTTGGTTCTGCTCACTTCACTATACATCAGTTCATACAAGTCTTTCCAGGCCTTTCTGAAGTCATCCTGCTTGTCATTTCTTATAGCACAATAATAATACATCACCATCATATACCACAGCTTGTTTATTTTTAAAGAGTCTTAATTATTCAGAAATTGTTGCTCTTCCTCTCAGTAAGAATCACTGACAATGCCTAGTTCTGTCCTGGGGAGAATAAGTTTAGTGCTTCCTCCACAAGATATTTCCCATGTAGTACAAAACCACAGAAACTCAGAGTTGAAAGGGAGTGCAGAAGACATCTGATCCAACCTTGTCCCCAGAGAATCCCTGCTACAATGTACCTGACAGGTGGTCATCCAGCAACCTATGGCTGACCCCTTGTCAAAATCATATTTTTAAATGCATAAACTACATAGAATTCCAACAGCGATTCTGTTGAAATGTTTGTTCTGTACAGCACAAAGGGTCTACAAGGAGAATAGTGGCAGAAAGAATTAATAACTACAATGGTAAAACTCTGTGCAAAGAACAAAACTTTTAGAGAAACTGAATGGGAAGCAGCAATGCTGTTTAGGGTAAAAAAAAAAAAAACAATAGCCAGCCCCAAATTATGAGTGACACCCCATCCCCTGAGGAATGTCAAAGGGAATCCAACAGAGAGTGGCTGACAGTGGCTGAACAGTGACCTCTTTGTGGGTCTCTTCATTACTCACGCAGCTCACATTCAACGTGAGTCTGAGGACAACACATCTCAGCCAGGAAACAATTCTCTGGAGCCTCCCTACCCAATACAGATCAATGTTGCTAGAGGGAAGAGAGAGAAATTTAATTACTTCTAGACTGAACAGCCTTTGCAAGGAGGTAGCTGGGGGCTCCAGGGTGAGAGCAGGGTGCTCAGCGGGGACTATGGAGTAGAGAGTGTGTCTGGGAAGGGCCAGGGATCACTGAAATGCCAGCATGTTGTCCAGGGTTGAGACAACATGACAGAAGCATAAGAGGTTCCACGGAGAATCTGCTAAAGTGCGTCTTTGTCAAAGGGCAGAGGTTGCTGTTGAACCCATCAGCATGGGAAGTTCAGAGGAGAAAGGGCAGAGCTGAGAAGCCTGTCTTGGCTATCCGTGTTCATGTGTGCATCAGTTAGGAAGCCAAGGTTAACATTCAAATAACAAGAGCTAACATTTGTAGACGGAGCTTTGTAAAGCACTTACCCCAAAACAACTCTGCAAGGTAGGACTAATTCAATCCCCATTTGATGAAGAATAAATGGAAGCGGGCAGCTAGGTGGTGCAGTGGATAGAGCACCGGCCCTGAAGTCAGGAGTTCCTGAGTTCAAATCCGGCCTCAGACACTTAACACTTACTAGCTGTGTGACCCTGGGCAAGTCACTTAACCCCGATTGCCTCACTAAAAAAACAAACAAACAAACAAACAAAAAAGAATAAATGGAAGCTCAGAGATGTGCAGTCACTAACTCAAGGGCACATAACTAGGACTGGAAACAGGGTTCAAAACTGGGTCTTCTAACTTCACTCCAGGTCTTTTCTTTGTATCATGGCTGGCTCTCTGAATTCAACTGTGTGGTTTTGTGGATGGGATGCTAGGAAAACCTGAGTTCAAATATTACCAGTGAGATTTCAGTTATTCAACAAATATTTGTTAAGTATTTCCTTTATTCTAGCAACTGGGTTAGGTGCTGAAGCTTAAACAACAAAAATGGCAGTCCTTAAGGAACAACTCCTATACCTGGGGGTCTGTTTTTCATATCTCTTGGTGCAGCCTATATCTGTGGCCTTCCTCAAACCTACAGAAAGTAGCGTGTTACTGTATTAATTATCCAGCAAGGAAGAGTAACATCTAAGTACACATGGGCAAGTCTACTTAAGCCACTAGCCTTTATAGACAGCTTTATCAGATTGTCTCTGGGGCATGAGAAGAATAACCTTTAAGTATCCCTCATTGACCACTAAAGGCAGCTCACCTGCTCCTCCCCCAGCCTAGACAAGCCTATGTTTTGGCAGCCACACTAAGTTTGAGTTGACCCTCACTGGTTGTGTAGGAAATTAATCTTGGTGATAAAATGGAACATTGCCAAAAATGTTAAAATGTAAAATATGCTATCTACATCTAGTCCTGTATGGGCTCCTGTTTTTCAATTCATAGCCAATTATATTCAAAGGATCCAGAAACCTCACATGCTACATAGTTTACTGTATAAAAAATAAAGTGCTGGAGGCAGCTAGGTGGTGCAGCGGATAAAGCACTGGCCTTGGATTCAGGAGGACCTGAGTTCAAATCCAGCCTCAGACATTTGACACTTACTAGCTGTGTGACCCTGGGCAAGTCACTTAACCCTGAAATAATAATAATAATAATAATAAAGTGCTACTATGAATATTTCAGAATATATTAGACCAATCTGTCTGTCTTTGATTTCCTTGGGACATGCACACACTGGCCAGACCACAGGATTAAAGGCTCTTGGACAGTTTCTTCACTTTTCTTATGCAATTCCTAATTGAAATACAAAATGGCTAGACAACTTCATTGCTGCAGCAACAGTGCATCAGTGTTCCTGTCACCTTCCAGCCCCTCTAACAATAGCTGTTCCCATCTTTTGTCATCTTTGACAATTTGCATGGTGTCAGCTAAAACCTCAGAGCTGTTTTCCCTTGTTATTAGTGATTAGCATGTTTTCATGGGGTCATTTATAGTTTTCAGTTCTTCTTTTGAAAACTCTGTACATCCTTTTATTAGTTAACCATTAAGGAATGGGTTTGGGTGTTATTTGGGGTGTCAGTTCCACACATATTTGGGGTATCCGTCTTTTATCAGTTAAATCTGATGCAAATATTTATTCTCATTCTACCACTTCTCTTCCAATTCCATCTTCATTGATTTTTTCCTCCAGAAGCTTTTAGATTTTATTTAGTCAAAATTATCTCTTTTATCTTTTATGATCTCCTCTATCCCCTGTTTAATTAAGAATTGGCCCCTAGCCATTATCAGGGAAGGTACACTTCTATTTTTAAATAGCATACCACTGAATAACCAGAAAAGGAAATAAACTAACTCCTGTGTGAAGGCAAACATCTGTTAAACCTCCTCCCATCGCCCTCCCGGATTTTTTAGTTGTGAACTGAGGAATCCTGGTCATATGCCCCCTGGATAAGGGAAAGGGACAAGGGGTGAGGTATCCATGCCTTCTCTCAGGACCATGGACTAGAGTTAAGGGAAACTACAAAAGAGAATAAACAAAATGATTCTCTCCCCAGCTCACCAACCTAACGGGATTCCCAACAGTAAGCAGTCTCAGCGACTCCAGAGCTTTCTTTCTCACACACCACAGTCTGCCCCAGGGTCAGAATTCCCCTTTCTGTGTTGACTCTCATGGCATCCTGGCTATAGGGCAGCACTGGTCCCAGCCACTGGTCCCTCCTTATCTCTGGCAGCAGTGGCCACTACAGCCCCAGGCCCAGCCTCTCCTATTTCCCCCATGGAAGCTCTGAAGAGCCGGGTTAGGAAGCAGAAAATAGGAAGCCCATCTGGACACCACAGATCACTTAGCGTGTCCCCTTTTTTCCTGTCTTGAGACTTTCAGCCTATTATGAGTGAAAGCTCACTGAGAACAAGGAGGAGAAGGAAAAGACAGGAGAAGAGGGGGAGGAGGAAGAGGAAGAAAAGGAGGGGGGAAGGAAGAGGAAGAAGAGGGGGAGAGGGAGGAAAAGGAGGGGAGGAGGAGGAAGAGGAGGAGGAGGAGGGGAGGAGGAGAAGGAAGAGGAGAGGGAAGAGGAAGCAGAGGAGATGGGGAGGAGGAGGAGGGGAGGAGGAGGGAGAGGAGTAGAGAGGAGGAAGTAGGGGAAATCAGGCTTTCTTGCATCAGAATATATTCTCCCAGTCAATGTCTGGCTCTTTCCCTCTGTCTGTCTTTTCCCATTTCTCCCTCTCATTCTGTCTGCTTCTCCCTTCCTCTCTCTACTCTCTTTCTCCCATTCTTTATCTCTCTCGCTCCCTCTTTCTCTGACCATCTGTCTCTCCCTCTCTCCCTATCTCTATCACTACAATCCATTCTGGCTTTGTCCCTCCTCCTCTATATCTGTCTCTTCTCTGTCTCTGTTTTGCTGTTTCTCCCTCCGTCCATCTTTTTATTGTTCTCTTTATCTATATCTCTGTATCTTTCTTCCTCTCTGTCTCCCCACACACACACCTCTAAGTGTGTGTGTGACTGTGTCTCTCCCTCCCCCTCTCCCTCTCCCCCCTCCCTCTCTCTCTCTCTCCTCTCTCTCTCTCTCTCTCTCTCTCTCTCTCTCTCTCTCTCTCCCTCTTTCTCTCCCTTGCCTTTTTGATCAGCTACTATGTATTCAACAATAATCCTATCATCTCTATGCAGGTGACTCCCATATCTATATATGTGGCCCTCGTTTGGACACAGTCAGGTCCAGTGGAAAGAGAATTCGATCTGGACTCCGAGGCCCGGGGTTCCCATGAAAGGGTTGCCCCAGATGACCTCCAAGTTTTGCTGCACCTCTAAATCTGTGATCTCAGAATCCTATCATCTTCAGCTGCCTGTTGGCTAGCTCTATCTGGATATTCCATAGCCATCTCAGATTCCTCATTACCTAAACGGGCCCCCTCCTCCTGACTTCCCATTTCTACTTCGTGCACCCCAATCTTTCCATTCATCACAGTTCACTACCTAGGAGTCACATCTGTGGTCATCCCATCTAATTCTGCTTTCTGTGTCCCCAGCCCTTGGGGCAGTCAGTGTCTCACACATAGTAGGCACTTAAAGAACTTGCATGATTATCCTTTTAAAATAGACTCGCTGCATCTAGCCCACAAAGTAGGTATCTTCTCCAACAGTTTTTTTTTTCCCTTTTATGGTTCCTACATTTTAAAGGGGGGGAGCACAAGAAAACATTTGCAACCGTCCATAGCAGGCCATTTTGAAACACATAGCATCCCTGCTCAGCAAACACACTGGAAGGTTCCACCAGACGGCATTTCCAGCAAGACAAATCCCGCCCTGGCCTCTCCCTGCCACCGCTCAATAACGGTGTTTGCTATCAATCAGAGAGCTTCTTTATCAAGTGCACTGGGAACACTTGGGACCGATTTAGCCCTGTAGTGGCATTCATCATTAGTGCTTCTTGGGAAAGAGTGATGGGTGAGGCTTGGAAGGTTCCGCACACATCATTCAGATACTCCCCCCCCCATAACCAGAGTTTGCAGAAGAAGCAGGGCAGGGAGTTTTTAAAGCCTGCTTGCTTTGGAGAGGGCTAGAAACCCATCCAAGAGCGAGCTTCCTCCCCACGGCTCAACTTTGGCTACTTGGCAGGAATAGGCGATGCAGAGATAAAGCAATAAAAGGAAGAAGTTTGCCGGGGCATCGGGCCAAGAGGGGGGTGTCCAGGACACAGTGGGCTACATCTCAGGGAAGAGAAATAAACAAGGAGCAAACTCTCCATGTTGGACAAGCTCCAGAAGCTAAACGCTACCGGAGGCTGCATCTTGACAGCTTCCTACAAGCCCACCCCTCCTTTTTAATCAACCCCCTGAGGTGGCAGGAGCCAGATCAGTCACAGACGTCAGGGTCTCTGGAGCCTGGAAGCAGACTAACCTTGGCTCTATCTTGGGATTGTCATCTCTAGAGATGGTCATGGCTTCCTCTGCTGTGCTGGAGTGACAGGCAATTTCTGTACCCCCCCCTTCCCCACCCCACCCCAAAATTCTGAGTGTCGAGGCTAAATGAGGCTCAAAATTCTGTGTTTGGTGTTTGTGTCAAACCTTTCCCCAACTGAAACCGGCAGGCTGGCCTGCATCAAAGGACCAGCTTTGGCCACTAAGAAGGGTGGAGAAGATGCTTCTTTACTCAGTCATTTGCAGAGATGGGGGACTACAGGTGTGGAATATTGCCTATGCTTCCAGACTTAATTTAGGTGTTGGTTGTTGTTCAGTCATTTCCAGTCATATCTGACTCTTTGTGATCGCATCTGGGGTTTTCTTGGCAAAGATCCTGGAGTAGTTTGACATTTCCTCCTCCAGCTCATTTCACAGACGAGGAAACTGAGGCAACAGGGTTAGATGACTTGTCCAGGATCACGCAGCTAGTGTCTGAGATCACATTCGAACTTGGGTCTTTCTGAGCCCAATCCCAGCGCTCTGTGCTCTATGGCACCACCTAGTGGCCCTTGATTGATTTTGTTGAACTGCTTTGTCTCTTTCTTTTCCTAGTCTGGTTTACAAGGGATAGCTTCCCAAGTAGGAAGGGAGAGGCATATATTTGAAAGTGAAGGTGATGTAATAATAGCTAGCATTTTTGCATCACTTTAGGGTTGTCAGAGTGCTTTACCTACATTATCTCCTTTGATTCTCATAACGCTGGGAAGGAGACACTTTATTATCTCCATTTCAGAGATGAGGAAACTGAGGTAGGCAAAAGGTTAAGTGACTTACCTAGGGTCACACAGCTACCAAGGGCCTGAAGTTTTCCCAACTAGACCTCGGAGCATTAGCCACTGCACCACGTAGCTGTCTTTAAAATAATCAAATATCGGGGCAGCCAGATGGTGCAGTGGATAGAGTACTGGCCCTGGATTCAGGAGTACCTGAGTTCAAATCCAGCCTCAGACACTTAACACTTACTAGCTGTGTGACCCTGGGCAAGTCACTTAACCCCAATTGCCCCTCAAAAAACCCCAAAAACCCCCAAACAAATAAAATAATCAAATATCAATATTTTTTTTACTACACCTGCAATTTCAATGATAGGGAAATTCATTGTGAGTTCCTCAAGGGCGGGAACTATCTTTACCTTTCTTTGTATACCAAGCTCTTAGGTACACCCAGTGCGTGCCACCTAGCAGATACTTAATATGTGTTTATTGACTAACTAAAGAAACTCCCTCTACCAATTATGGCTTTTGAGACTGAACCCAGGTCTTCTTGACTCTGAGGCTGTCGCTTAATCCACCATAACACACTACTTCTCATGAATAAAAATATGGTTTAAAAAATTACAATATGTACATTAGCTAATGGGTCCCTGGAGTGGTCCCTGGTCTTTGACGATAACCAGACGTGACAGTCAAGCTTCGCTCTGAGCTCTGATACACAGAGTCCGGACCAGACATGGCTATGTCCTGGTGCAATGGAGACCAACCCATGGAGAGGTGACATCTCTGACCTTCCAGCTAGGGGGGTGGTGGCAGCCACAGACTCATGGCTTCAAATCTCGTTGCCTTGTTGAGCATCTCAAAGGACAGTCATTAGTCGCAGAGCACCATGTGTAAATGTCCATCTTCCATACTTCAAAAGATGCATCATTTTATCGGGTATGGTGGCATCTTCCTCCACGGAGGCAGAGCCTGGGCCCATAACACCTCAGTAAATGGTTTCATGCATCGATGTGGCCAATTCATCGCCTGGCAGCCAAGCTTCTAGGGAAATGGAAATTGTAGCTGTGTGCAATTCTGAGGTAACAGTTATAATTTAATAAAGCCAATAATTTGTACTGTGGATGAGTGGTGGAGTGGAAAGCATGCAGGCCCAGAGTCACAAGGCCTGGGTTCTAGTCACGTCACCTCCCAGACCCTCCGTTTCCTCATTTATAAAACTCGGGGGGAGGGAGGGAGAAGCCTCTATCTAACAGCTCTAACATTTTATGTTCCCATGTTCCATGTGTGCAAAGTGACAAAAGGAGGGAGGCCAGTTCAGCAAAGGGCCCAGAGTTTGTGCCAGACAAGAAGCGGCTGAGGAACCATGGATGTTTATCTCTGAAGAAGGCTCAGGGAGCATCATAACCACCTTCCAATATCTGAAGGGCCCCCAGAGAGCACAAGCAGGAGGCACAGGTAGACATTACAAAGAGATAAATGGAGGCTTGAGGTCAGGAAATGCATCCTACCAAGGAGAGCCAAGAACTCTCCCCAAAAGGGGAAGGGCTGCCTCGCTAGTGGTGAGTCCTCCCTCCAAGGAGGTCTTCAAGCAGAAGTGAGATGATCCCTTGTTAGGTATGTTATAGTGGGGACTCCTTTTGTATATGAATTAGACTAGCTGGTTACCAAGGGGTCTTAGAACTGGCAGATACTCTGATTCTGTGTTCTCAGGACCCTCCTAGCTCTGACCTCCCCTGTTCTATGTTCTAAGCTCCCTCTCAGCTTTATCCACTGCACCACCTACCTGCCCTGATACTTTCATTTCTAATGCAGTAGATATTTTTTTTTTTAGTGAGGCAATTGGGGTTAAGTGACTTGCCCAGGGTCACACAGCTAGTAAGTGTTAAGTGTCTGAGGTCGGATCTGAACTCAGGTCCTCCTGAATCCAGGGCCGGTGCTCTATCCACTGCGCCACCTAGCTGCCCCTAATACAGTAGATATTAATAGAGATAACCCACATAAACAAAAAGCTCTTTGATGTGTCCTCAGTAATTTTAAGAGCTCTCCGTAAGGCCCTGTACCAAAATATTTGAGGACTGCTGGAAGAGACGAAAGGCATGAAAGACACATGCATTTTGAAATATAGCCGAATGTGTGGGATCTTGCATGACTATCTCTATTTGTGATGGAGGAGGGCTTTTATTTTGGAAGGAGTAGAGGAGAGGTATGGGCAGGCAGTGATTGTGGCTCGAATTAAAAAGAAAAAAGGAAAAAACATCAATGAAACTTTTTTCATCCAAAAAAATAAAAAACAACAGAGTGGAACAGAGACAGTCTGGGCAGATTCAGCACGATGATGTAAAATTTAACATATAATTTTTAAAACCAAGCTGAGCATTATAGAGATTCATGTTACACATTCTTCTCTGTTTATGGGAATGCTCATGTTTGTTAATGTCTGTCAAGTTCACATTTTTTTTTTAATTAAAAAAGGCTGCAAGTGAAGGGTACATCCACTTCCTCCCATCCCACTGGAGACATGCACCTCCAACATGACTGACCCACTTCCTTTGCTTGGGTCCCATCTCCTCGGGAATGTTTTGGGCTTTGCTTCTTGAGGACACGCCTTCACTGGCACCAAGCTGTGGAGCCCAGACCAGCCAGGTGGGGCTCTCTGGGACCTTTGGCTCACTTACGCTCTTGATTGTGATAGACTAAGACATTCGGCTATATGTCATCACATGGAGAGTACTGATGGAAGAATAAAATGGGTCTTGGCAGCAGGAAGCAGCTTGGGAACACTGAACACAGTGCCCAGGTTCCTGAATATGTACTGCTTTCCTTTCTTCTTCCTATTCAATTCTGGACCCAAATTTTTCATTTCTAATGTCTGTCCACACTGATGGACTCACTCCATGGGCAATCTTTCCAAACGCATATCACAATCTGGGTAATATGTATTCTTTAAAAAAATGTCTCGTGGTGTTTTAAAAAAAAAAATACTCGGGGCAGCTAGGTGGCTCAGCAGATAAAGCACTGGCCTTGGATTCAGGAGGATCTGAGTTCAAATCTAGCCTCAGACACTTGACACTAGCTGTGTGACCTTGGGCAAGTCACTTAACCCTCATTGCTCCACAAAAATTTAAAATTAAAAAAAAAAACAATACTCAATGTTATGTACTTTTAATGAGCAAATTTGGTCCTGGAGACATGAGAAATTTGCCTTCTTTCTTTCATTGGCAACTGAAGGCACTTCCCAACAGAAATCTTAGAGTTGGAGTTAATTGGGAGGGGAGGGGGACTGGCCACATGAACCACATCCAACTGCACATGCCTCATGCTGCACCCACAGTCCACCACCTCTCCGCTGAGCATACGCCATCATCAATCCTCTGGAAGCAATCTGCATTCTTCCTCTGCTCGTTTTTCCAACGTGTGTTACCCAAACTCTTGGATAGCCTCAGATCTCACCGAAAAGGCCCCACAAGATATGATCAGAGGCTCAAGGCAATTCGCACAATGTCACCTGGAAAACAGGAACAGCTGGGAAACTCACCATCAATAGCCTGCATGTGTCGGTACATAAAATAAACATTTTAAAGCACCAGAGGCATCTATCTTGAAGGGAAAACAAACTCCCAATGTAAAGCATTCCCCGTGGGCGTGGTCCTGTGTCTCCACTGCTTGGAGAAGCTGGGATTCAGAAGCTTATTGACTGCTGCTAGTCTGTCATACGAAGTCTCGTTGAATGCATGGGGACGTGCTGGACCTTTCTCCCTATGTCTTCTGGGGAAAAAAAAGAGGGTAGGGGTGGGCTCCAGGAAGTTAGCATCATGCAGTGGTTAAAGTCCTCGATTTGGGGGGGCGGCTAGGTGGCGCAGTGGACAAAGCACCGGCCCTGGATTCAGGAGTACCTGAGTTCAAATCTGGCCTCAGACACTTGACACTTACTAGCTGTGTGACCCTGGGCAAGTCACTTAACCCCAATTGCCCCGCCAAAAAAAAAAAGTCCTCAATTTGGAGTCATCCTGAGTTTGAATCCTAGCTCTGACATTGAGAACCTGTGTGACCTTAGGCAAGTCACTGAATGTCTCCAGACCTCAGTTTCTTAGTTTGTCCAATGAGAACTTTGGTCCCTTCCCACCCTAGATCTTCGATTCTATGTGAATGACGGAATGAGAAATTTTTCCATAGAGGCATAGACAACAGAGAACTTCATATTAAAATAACTGCAATTTTACTCCATACACAGCAAATTGACAAAGATGGCAAAAGTTCGATTTTATTGGTGTGGGAGAAGCCGTGGAAAGCTAGGCTCCCTGCTGGTGGAACTGGGAACTAGTTAAGCAGGAGAAATGAACTGGCTGAGGCCACATGTGCACTACTACGCACTCAGCATTTCTCTTAGGACAAAACTAAGAGTGATAACAAACATTTATATACCACCTACTATGTGCTGGACACTGCACTAACCACTTAACAATTATTATTTTATTTGATCCTCACAGCAACCCTAGGAGGCAGGGTCTATTGTTATTCCCACTTTACAGATGAGGAAACTGAGCCACAGGATGGTTAAGTCATCTGTCCAGGGTCACACAGCAAGTATGTGTCAAAGGCCAGATTTGAACTCAGAAAGAGGAGTCCTCCTGACTCCAAGCCCAGAACTCTATGAATTTCATCACCTAGTTAGACGCACTTGGTGGAAGGTCCAAAGAGGCATAATGTGCTGCATATAATAAATGCTTAAATTTTAAAAAAAAACTGAATTATATTCCTAAATAGACTATCCTCTATGTTGAATATTGATGCCAGGTTCATGATTTTCTATTGTACAATGAGTGAATGATGGATGGATGGATGGATGGATGGATGGATGGATGGATGGATGGATGGATGGATGGATGGATGGATGGATGAATGAATGACAATAGCATTTATTAAGTGCTCAAGCACCATGCTAAGTACCAGAAGTGCAAACAGAAAAGCAAGGCAGGCTTTGTTTACATTCTAAGATGACTGGGTTGAGGAGAAGGACATAGAAGAGGTGAAGGCGGCAAAGCCAATGGCAATGGGTCTTCTTTAATGTCACTTCCATTGGTAAAACCTTATCTATTTCTGATGCTTACCCACTTTGACAGCTCCTAGGAAGTCCAGGGACAAGGATTAGCTTTCCTGGGATCTTTTGTAGCTGTGGCTACAGGACCCACAGAAGCACTTGCAAGATATCCCCTTAATAAGGGCAGATTCCCTGGATGATGGAGGACTAGGGGCAAGGCTGCCAGTCTGGGGGGCATGACCCTGCCTGGGTCTCTAGGGTTCTGGCTCCAGGGCCATCTCCCTCAGCATCTGATAGGAGGTAGTATATCAATGGTTTGATTTGCCCGGCCCATGTCTCTTCATCAGGATAGGGTACCCTTCTGCTTCATGACCATCTTGTATTTCTTTTATGTATTTTGCATTTCTAATTTGCAGTCGCTCTTAGCACAGCTGCAGGATTTCACCACGTGCTGCTGACTAGTCCTTCTTTACCATGATGGCTGTCTCCATCAAGATCATTTTTGTTATCATAGCTGACATTTACACCATACATTATTTTAAAGTTCATGAAACATTGTGAATGTGTGAGGGAGGAAAGTTCACTTCCCCACTTCAGCTGATGTAATCACAGAAGGCCCATATTTACAAAGTGTAAAAGAAGTGACAAGGAGTTTTCCTACAACTGCACAATAACGTGTGAATAAGTTCCTCAGTCAATGGATGGAGCCATTGGATGTAGGCAGCTGATACCACTCAGGAAACATACAGTGATTTTCTGAGAGAATCATTCATGCCCCTTGGGCATGAAAGAATTAAACAATTAGGCGATCAAGGAGTTAGAGTTGGAAAGCTGGAGAAAGTTGTGTAAGGAGACTCTTGTACCTAAACCTGAGAGTAACAAAGGGAGAAGAAGAGAGAGGTCGCATCATTAACACTACTGGATCAATAGGAGATGCTGCATCTATTAAGAGAGTAGAGATCTACATTCTAGGCAGGTATTGATAACAAAAAGAATGTCACCCAAAGAAGAAAGCAGCTTAAAGGAACATGACTACTAGTGACTTAAAGTAGGACTGACAGAGACAGGTACAGACTCTGGAACCCCATTATGGAGACTCTATGAAGTAGGAAAGGACTTCCGGGCCTGGCAGCATCAGGAGGTGTGAGTTGCCTCTGCCAAATGTGTTTGTTACACATATATCTGCCTACCATTATATTCTGGGTTCCAGCCCCCTCTTCCCATGGGGATGAGTGAATGTGTAGGAGACTGTGTTCCAGATTTATGTTTGATAACTTTCTATTCATACTATACTATCTTAGTCAATGCCTTTGCTAAGACCCAATTGAGACTACTGGCTGATTGTCAATGAGAAGCTCACCCATGGGGGATCATGAGCCACAATAAGAAGAATAGCTGTCCACAGCTATACACCTAGAATCCACTGCAGTGCAGCCCTCTGGGGACTTGCCTATGAGCACAAGTACAAATTGGGAGGAGTAGCTCAGATTGGACACTGCACGTATGTTACCTGATTGGAGCCTCAGCACAACTCTGAAGGGCAGTCACAACTATACCAATAGCACTGTAGATTTACTGGTGGAGAGACCTCAGGGGTCACTTAGTCCAAGTCCCTCTCTTAGAGATAAAGAAAGGCTAAAAGAGTTAAGTGACTTGTCCAAGGTCACAAAGGTACTAAGTCTCAAAACCAAGACATGAACTCAGCCCCTCTGCCTTTAAATCCAACTTTCTTTCCACTGCAAAATGCAGTCTCACCATTTTCAAGGTGATGCCACCCACTGGCTGAGTCAGGATCTGATCCCCAGTATTCCTCATTCTCAAGCCAACACTATATCTCTGACATGCCTCCCCTACCCCAGGGATGCCTCCTGGGTCCCCACTGGAGACTTAGTTTTATCCTGGCACTATTTCTCTCCCTCCTGCCCCAAAGACTCAAACAATAGCATAAATTCTGGAAAACTGCACCCCATGCTAACAAAAAACCCTAGAAGATTTGGCTTGTTCTAAACACAACAGGATTATATTGTCTCCATTTTTAAAAAATTCTATACTACAAATTCTTTTAAAGCTAACACAGCAGGATAAAAGGAACTGTTTGGGGGGAGAAATACATAAACATGCCTTTTTTGTTCTGTAAAAACAAGTTTAAAAAAAATCCTTCTGCCAATAGTATCCCCAAATAGACTATCATTGCTAATGTACACAAACACTCACTCCTTGGCTATACTGTTTAAACATGTGGGTTGTAACTTCAAAAATTAAAAAAAAAAACTCAGTCAAAGCCAAGCTGATTTTCACCATGTTGGGTTTAGTGGGTTGTTTGTTTTCTGGGGGTGGCCGGGGGCACTGATGGGGTTTCCTTCCCAGTAATTAAGTCAGAGAAATTTCTCACTGCACATTAAAGAGCACTCCAGGCCCAAATAAAATACATTTTATGAGATGATTAACAGGATTTTATCCTTCAAATGTATGAATATGCTTAAAATGGACATTTTTATTGCTCATCATAAAATATTATTAAGATCACTGCTTTTATGCTAAGGGGGGAAAAAGCTACCAGATCTAAGTCTTGTGGAAGGGGAGAACAAAGATTGAGCTTTTGTTCTCCCTCCTCCACATGGGATGCTACCAGCCACAGGGGAAAGCTTACTCATGGTGGGGTGACACTTAACCTGAGCTTCACTTTCCTCTTCTACACAAGGAAGGACCTGGATGAGATGAGCTCTAAGGTCAATTCCAGCTCTGAAGATAATGGTTCTCAAACATTAGTGACCAAGAGAGGTCATGTTGTGTGTGGTTTTAAGGGGCAGGAAATCTGAGTTCAAATCCTGCCTTAGAAAGTTATGAGTTTATGTGACCCTGGGTAAGTGACTTCACCTCTCAGCTTCCATTTTCTCCTTGAGTGATGTGATGGTTTTCTCATCATTACAGAGAAATGTGAATTATTATTAAGTCTCTCTGGGACTGTGCTATAAATAGTTGGTGGGCAAAAACAAACAAAAACTGTAACGAGGGGAATGGCTGAACAAATTGTGGTACATGAATGCTATGGGATATTATTATGCCATAAGAAATTATCAACTTGAGGAATTTTCAGAGAAACATGTAAATCAATTTATATAAACCAATGCAGAGAGGATGAGCAGAATAAGAAAAATAAACTACAATAATGATGCCAAAGATGGCACAAAAGGCATCCAATATCAGGTTAATTACAATGACCAGGGAAACACACATCCCTCCTCTTCATAGAGAGGCGGGGGACTATGGAAGTAGAGCATTACTTACACAGTCAGCTTTAACTGGCTAGTTTCGATTTACTATTTCTTTTGTTATAAGGGAGGGTTTGCTGTCAGCAAGAGTAGACAGGAAAATGAATGTGGCACTAGAAACTAAAGGCATGACTGAAACCCAAAACAAAAATCTTAAATCTTCTGGTCTGAATCAAACTCAGAACTAGACAGAGTCTACAGACAAAGTGATTGTTGAATGATTTCCTTCCTTTTCAAAATAACTCAAGGAGTTCCAAGTATAGGTTTTCAGGTTCAATTCAAAAAATAATTATTAAGAAACTAATACACTAGGAAAATAGAAACCCACAATCTGATGGGGAAAATACATGATTTGGAATACACATGGAACAGTCACCAAAAGGGATCATTCTCAGAGACAGGAAAAATTATAAATAAGTTCATAATAGTAGAAACAGAAAACACTACATAGATCATGAAGTGGTAGGTAAAAATAATCATCTACGAGGAAAATACAGCAAAAGATGTGGACCCCATGGAGAGCAAAAGGAATGGTTACTGCAGAATGCGGGAGTAAAGGGACAAATAATAAAAACAGCAAATCATATTCACGACAACAACATAAACACAGCAGAGCGACATTCACAGAGGCAGCTAAAGCAGCCTAGTAGGAAGGGATGGCATAAACTGAAGGAATTATAATATATACCCAAATAATTACAATACAAAATAAGACAGGATGAGGGTAAGAGAGAGATGCAAGCAAAGTACTGGGCTAGAGGGGAATCGAAGAAGGCTTCCTGGAAGAAACTGCATTTGTCATTGTCCCATGCATAGCCCCTCGGCATAGCCCCTCAAATTCTGGAATGATAAGAGGAATACTTACGTAGCACCTGGTCTGGGATTACTCCCCAAACTTACAGATGAAGCCCCTGTTTGGGGTCCCTGGAAGATCACTATTACTTCTCATTGTTCTAAGGGTAACTCCCAATGGCTGGGTTTCTAACATAGCCACTCATGGGCTCCTACCAGTGAACTTCTCATTAACAATCAGTCAAAGATTCAAATAGCTTTTAACAAAGATATTTGTTAAAATGATGTCGTCAGGCTCAATCCTGAGGTGTGGGTCAGCTTCGCTGCATATTAAAAAAGGAAGGTGATATTTTAAAACTCTTTTAAAAGAGATTTTAAAAAAATAAACAAAATAAACAAAGATTTGAACAAGTTGAATTCTCAATTTGTAAGAGGCAGTGTGGCTTAGTGGAAAGAGCACTGGACTTGAGATAGTCACATCCTGCCTCAGTCTCTTCATCTGTCAAATGAAGAAAATAATATTTTTAGTAACTACCTCACAAAACTGTTGTGAGAATCAAATGAGATGAGATCATGTATGTAACGTGCCTTGAAAACTTTAAAGCACCAAATTGATGATGATGATTGATGATTACTGGTTTAGTGACCCTACCTGAACATGGAATCTGGGGTTTGGGATCCTGATAAAATCCTGTGATTCACACATGATTTGGCCTCTTTTATTTGTCTCTCTTAGAACATTGGAAGCTTGATCCTTTAGATCTGAAATATTTATATCATTATCATACTCGTTTTTCAGAATAGGATGAAGGGGGCAGGACATGCCCTACAAATGAACAGATGAACTAATGAGAAGAAAGGCATTTATGAAGTGCTTACTACATGTCAAGGACCATCCTAAATGCTGGGGATACCAAAAACAACAGAGACAGATGCTGCCCTCTCGGGCCTCCCATTCTAAGTAGTTCAGTACACGAGTTTATTGAGGTCAAATCCAGACTCTGCTATTTTCACCAGTTCTAGGGAGAAGTCAGATTGGTTCTGAATCAATTATCATGATTTCTTTTCCCTAGATACAAAGGTAGCGGTTTCACACAAAAGCTTATCTAAAGCTTTATGCTGGGTTGCTTTTTTAAATAGTGAAATAAAATTCCGAGTCATACTGGATCTTGAAGATGATATATTCCAGCTCCTACATGTTATAAATAGAAAACTGAGGCCCAGAGAGGAGTCAGTTGCTGCCCTGGGGGAGTACTGATTGGTGAGAGCTCACTGCAACTGAGAAGGCGCCAAAGGCTTTCGTGCCCCACCCCCGCCTCAGACCACAATCAATCAATACCAACGTTGCTTTTGGAGCGGGTACCTCGTCCAGTGGCACCTTGGTTCCAATCACCATGCCAACAACTTCACCCTCTTTGGCCACCACTCCTTCCTATGTGTTGTCTGCCTTCATTAGAGTGTACTCCTTGCGGGTGGGGATTGCCACTCTTAGGTATGTATGCTCAGTGTCAGGTATACCACAGGAACCTAATACATGTTCATCCATTCAAATGATTTACCCAGGAGCAAACATGCAGGAAGCACAAGAGCCAAGACAACAATGTAGAAGCTTGCTCTCCAAACCCAACACTACACTGAGCTCAATCACATAGAAATAATTCATATTTGGACAGCATCTTGCCCTTCCCGAGGACTGAATGAGATTAATACATTAAGTTCTTTGCAAAACTTCAAAAGAACTATCTGTGCATATTCGTTGCAAGAATTTGTCTCTTTTTCAAAATAAGGGGAGGGATGGGGTTTTTTATTAGAAATAATTTATTTTTAGGGAGCTATATAGACGTTATGGAGACAGGACAGCACAGCACAGCACAGAGCACTGGTCTTTGAATAAGGAAAACCAGAGTTCAAATCCTGCCCCACTCAGCCATTTACTAGCTGTATGACCCTGGGCAAGTCATTTCACTTTTGTCTCAGTTTCCTCATCTGTAAAATGGGGATAATCATAGCATTTATCTCACAAGGTGGTTATGAGGATCAAATGACATAATGGATAGGAGGGGCTTTGTGTGCAAAGCTTAAAGTACTATTAAAAGGTGAGTTGTTATTACAAGGCACTATGTGTATGTATAAAGCTATACATGTATGTATGTGTGGTGTCTCTCACACATCATCAGGTTTCCACTACAGTCGGGCTGAAGTTGGCAGGATGCCTTTGAACCTCTGGGAACCTATTTCTTCTTATATAAAGAGGGAAGAAATAGGGGCAGCTAGGTGGCGCAGTGGATAGAGCACTGGCCCTGAAGTCAGGAGTACCTGAGTTCAAATCCAGCCTCAGACACTTAACACTTACTAGCTGTGTGACCCTGGGCAAGTCACTTAACTCCAATTGCCTCACTTAAAAAAAAAAAAAAGAGGGAAGAAATAACACCCCAACTGTTCCCTTCCCTAGTGGAGATGAGCAAAGCTTTTTGTAAGTCGGGAAATACAAGAGACACAGGGGAAGAGTTGTTTTTACAACTGACCACTGGCCAGGTGTCTGCCAAGTACTCCTCTCCCAATTCTACATGACTAACCCATCATCCTCCAGCACTTGGGGCAGGGCTGGGACTCAAAGCCAGGACTTGCAGCTCCAAACCCAGGGCTCTTTCCATCCGCTATCAGACAGGGCCCTGCTCAGTAAGGGTCTGAAGACTCCAAGGCCCAGTCTCTTACCCATGAGGCCATGCTGCCTCACCAGCCATTGGTCTTTAAGGTCTATAGGCATAATGACAGTAAGGTATGCATCTAAATACAAAGCATGCAAGGATGGTAACAGCACACTACATCTGAAAACGCAAGTCAAATATTAGTCCACTTCATCCTGCAAAAAAAATAAGAAGAAAGAAAGAAAGAAAGAAAAAAAGAAAGAAAGAAGGAAGGAAGGAAGGAAGGAAGGAAGGAAGGAAGGAAGGAAGGAAGGAAGGAAGGAAGGAAGGAAGGAAGGAAGGAAGGAAGGAAGGAAGGAAGGAAGGAAGGAAGGAAGGAAGGGAGGAAGGGAGGGAGGGAGGGAGGGAGGGAGGGAAGGAGGGAAGGAGGGAAGGAGGGAAGGAGGGAAGGAGGGAAGGAAGGAAGGAGGGAAGGAGGGAAGGAAGGAAGGAAGGAAGGAAGGAAGGAAGGAAGGAAGGGAGGAAGGGAGGAAGGGAGGAAGGGAGGAAGGGAGGAAGGGAGGAAGGGAGGGAGGGAGGGAGGGAGGGAGGGAGGGAGGGAGGGAGGGAGGGAGGGAAGGAGGGAAGGAGGGAAGGAGGGAAGGAAGGAAGGAAGGAAGGAAGGAAGGAAGGAAGGAAGGAAGGAAGGAAGGAAGGAAGGAAGGAAGGAAGGAAGGAAGGAAGGAAGGAAGGAAGGAAGGAAGGAAGGAAGGAAGGAAGGAAGGAAGGAGGGAAGGAGGGAGGGAGGGAGGGAGGGAGGGAGGGAGGGAGGGAGGGAGGGAAGGAGGGAAGGAGGGAAGGAGGGAAGGAAGGAAGGAGGGAAGGAGGGAAGGAGGGAAGGAGGGAAGGAGGGAAGGAGGGAAGGAGGGAAGGAGGGAAGGAGGGAAGGAAGGAAGGAAGGAAGGAAGGAAGGAAGGAAGGAAGGAAGGAAGGAAGGAAGGAAGGAAGGAAGGAAGGAAGGAAGGAAGGAAGGAAGGAAGGAAGGAAGGAAGGAAGGAAGGAAGGAAGGAAGGAAGGAAGGAAGGAAGGAAAAATAAAATAAATATCTGCCAATTGTCCTAAGAACCCATTCATGATCCCTGTGACTTTCCAAACCAAATGCTCTTCCTTCTCTGCCATTCCCCCATATTCCGCCTTCTCCTTTTGGAATGCAAGCTCTATGAGGGCAGGGCCTGTCTTAGTTTCTTCTATTTGTGTCTCCAGTCCTTATCTCACTTGATAAATGTTGTTTTTTTCATTCATTCATTAATCTTTCCTAAACTCCAAGCAGAAACATAACATTTCTGTCACGTGCATTATTTAGTTGACTTACAAGTTTTGCTATAAGCACCATAATGATATAACCTCTGATCTTTCTGACACCAGGTCAAGATGTCTGTGTTGTCTGGGAAGACTGAGCACCCAAATTATGGCTGACAGCAGGATGGAAGAGGAAAAATAGACAGGCCTCAGCTATAAAATCCTGCCATGAAATGCATGGGGAAACGTAACGGCGTGCTTTACAGTTTGCCTCTAGGTAACATCCTGCAAACATCTTTACAAGTCATCAAACACCTCTCACCTAAACTCCCATCACTACAAACAGGAGGAACAAGTTGGCTGAGAAAGGTCCATCTGAATCCCCCGCCCTGCAAGGGCCACCTTGCATTTGGATCAAGAAATACCTGACAAGCCTCATGCAGTAAATCCCAAGGTCTAAAAACAGGCTTTGCAGCTGTCATCCCAACATGCTGATCAATAATTTGTAACTAAAGAAAGTGAACAGTCAGGGGTAGAATGAATGAGCCCTCCCCACCCCCAACCCCAGTGAACCTTTGAGATTATTTTTTTATGATGGAATTTGGGGGGAAAAAGGGTCTGAGGAGGAAGCCTATACCCAGCTTAACAGTCCCAGAATTCTCATTATAAAAATTTTGGAGGGCCTACAATTTCTTATAATGACACTTTTACCTCTAGGCACCTATATTAAAAGAGTAAATTGGGGGGGGAGCTGGGTGGTGCAGTGGATAGAGCACCAGCCCCGGATTCAGTAATACCTGAGTTCAAATCCGGCCTCAGACACTTGACACTTACTGGCTGTGTGACCCTGAGCAAGTCACTTGACCCCCCACAGCCCTGCCAAAACAAACAAACAAAAAAGAGTAAATTAGGAAGTGAACAGAAAACCATGGACGTACCTTTCTGCCTCCCTTACCTTCAGTCTTTTCTTAAAGGGCCAATATTGAAACTAAACAAGGCCACACACAACACCCTCTGCTTTAGCTTCCATACCAAGTCATCTTTCAAATCAAATCTGTCGACCCAGCCAAGCATGAGGGAGGACAAAAAGTATACAACTTAAACCCATCTTGAGAAGTGCTTTTTTTATTGAAGGTATTAAAAATAGAATCAGATACTTTTAAGATTCATGAGCAAAAGTTTCAATATCTATTAAAGGATTTTTTATTAGTGCCAGGAGTCCACATGATTCAAACTGGTATAGTCTTTTTTCCCCATTTTATACTGATCTTTTTAAAAAATACTGATATGTGAAAATAATAAATATTGCTATATTCGTCATACAGGCTCTTGCGTAAAATTGAAATCAACTTCCAGGTCTTTTGTCAACCATAAATGTTAGTGGAATTGTCTCCTTTTTCTGAATTGGAAGAGAGTCCAATTTGTGCTTTTTAACTAACGCTCCAGTGATATTCTGGTCTTCTTCCGTCACTTCCAGCAGATGCTTCACCCTGAGCCTGAAAAGCATTCGAGGATCTGGTCCAGAAAGTGGCGGGCAGTTACAGTTCTCTCTAATTTTAATGGCCTAGAAGGAAAGAGATGGAAACAATAAAATATTTTATTTGGGCCTTTGTTTCAGTAATCAATTCCTAATATTCTGTCTACAAAACAGTCACACAGACTTCTTGTTCCTCTATACCTCTTTGTAATAAAGTCACAAAGAAAACAAAAATAGCCACATACACAGTTATCTTCCCATAATCTTCCAGTTGGCCTCAATAATACAATTTAAAATACATCCATAGCTACAAATCAGGTGGGAAATGATCTTTGAAGATAAATAAGCTCTCCCTGCACACCCTCAGGTTTTTAGCCAGGCTGTACACATCTGCTAAAAAATAACACTATAACCCCTGAATTCAACTAAACATCATATAATAAAAACAAGATCTTAAGGGTTATTTTAAATCTTTAATATTAAACACATGAAAAAAGTTATTTGATTAAACCAGTCCTTCAGTACTCCATTAATTCACCATTCTTTCTTTCTTTCTTTTTCTGACCTCATCCTGTGGTTCCACTGAAATGCCAATGAAAGCACTCTCTTTACTACCGCTGACCACCAACTGCTCTGCAACTATTATCTAAAGCAGGCTTTAAACTGTTTCTACTCATGACCCCTTTTTGCCCAAGAAATTTTCATGTGACCCTGGGTATATAAAATAGGTAAATATAACCTTTTACTGTTGCAACAGTGCTCTGTCCATTGTGAACTTGCCCAGGTCACACAGCCAGTATGTGTCAGAGTAAGACCTTGGACCCAGGTCTTCCTGAGTGACGCTATGTTGCCTCTCAATTCCCTTCAATATGAAAACTGTAGAAAATTTTACTAAACTCCCCAAATTGAGAAAAAAGACCCCAATTGCAAGGATGTCATTTCCCTGCTGCCATCTTCCTCCTCTCTCTCCCTATTTAGGGACAGGATCATTGATTTTACTGGGGGGACGTGAGTAAGCCCTGCCAGTTCTGACTTATTTGGGGCTAAGGAGCCTGGCCTGAGGTGCATATGGGACAATCCCACAAACCTGGTATTCACAACACTAGCGTTGCATTCTGTTTTCAAAGTTGGAATATTAACCAGCCATTTTTCAAACAAGGCTTAACGTATGTCTCCTACTCCAAAAAGGGCAGAGTTTGGCCCAAAACAAATTTTAAAAGCAAAACCCCCTCATCTATTTTGAAAAGGTTTATAAATAGTGTAGTAGGCTTCAAAAAGGAAGGCTTTTTAGAAAACAAAGCTAAGTTAGTGTTGGCTACATTTGGCCTGCTAGTCATCACTTCCATAAATCTCCTACTGGGAGTGGTTGGGTTCCTCTTCCCCTCCCTCCCTCCCTCACTTCTGGCCCTCACAAATACCTGAAGACTCTCACAACCTGTTCCACAAAGGCTTCCCTTGGGTCTCACATTTTCACAGGAAATATGAACAAGTGGGCATTTATCCACCCCGATGCGTTGTTTGGTAACTGCTTAGCAAAATACCTCCAGCTCCGTTCACACGGGAAAGCCAGACAGCTGCCTTCCAACATCCCACTTGGGGCTCGGCATCCCGTCAATGTCCACAGCGCTCTTGATAATTACAGATCAAGAGTTTTCTCCCTTTCTACTGCATAGTGAAAGCTACTGAAGAACTGCATTAATGTCAAGTGCCATTATTCAAGGCAAGTTGAAATTCCCAAATCCTTTCTATAAAAAAAGGCAATGTAATCCGCTTAAACTCATTTAGCACTTTGAAATCTCTAGTCTTGTCTGCTTAACGCCAGTCTTTCCATGGCGGAGTTTTCTACGAAGTTTGGCACGACTGCGTGGCTCCCCCACCTTCCCCTCTACATCCTCACCAACTCTGTGTTGTTCATTCTTCAGAGATCAGTGACTTGAACCCCTTCCACATAGCTGAGTAAACACTTGAGTCACTTTACACGATAAAACTCATCTCAGGAGATAAGCCACTGCAAAAGTAGTTAGGTGAGGACTCTGATGAGGTAAAAAGCTTTCCCCAGCCTTTCTGTCTGTCAGGACCCAGCCAAGCCCACACTCTGCCAGCACCAACTTTGGAAACCCAGGGTCAATTCCCAGATACAACAAGGCATCAGCCAGAGGGGGGCTCCCAATGCACACAAAATAAAGAGTAACGTCCTCTCCGCAGTCAAGTCAAGAGGAAGCACCATATTAATAGGGCTCAAAGCACAGTGTGAGTCACCGAGACCACTACAGAGGGAGGAGAAGAGTTTAACACCTACTGCAAAGAGAAACACCGAGGAGTGAGGTTCAATTAGCATGAGGCAGAGTCTGCTGCAGACCACAAAAACCACAGAAAGGGGAATCAGAGCTGGAGGAGACCTGAGGGAGCGTCTGTCCAACCACACCTCACCTTAAAGATGGAGTCTGAACTGCATCCAAGCCCGAGGTCACGCATCACAGGAGTGAGACAGGACGGGGACGTGGGTGTCCCATCTCTGAGGATCTCCCTGATCATCCAAGCCTTCCTTCATTCCCATCTGCTGCCTCCCACATGGCTAGAAGGGGACAAGGAGGGGTCTGAAGGGTGTTTGTTTTAGGCAAAAGGGGCTTTCTGATCCATGAGAAACACAAGTCTGGGGGAAAGGAGGTGAGGGATAACCTGTGATCCAGACAGCCTCATAGCCCCTTCAGCCAGACCAAGTCCTGCATAGCCTCTTCTCTCTTCACTTCCAATTTCATCTTGTTCTTGTGTACCTCTCTTCTCTCCTTTTCTCTGTTGTTTTTTCTCTTCTTTTTCCCTTCCCCGGTTTTCCTTCCAGTCCCCCTTTTCTTCATTTTCACTTTAACAGCCAACAGATGGGGGGCAGCTAGGTGGCGCAGTGGATAGAGCACCGGCCTTGGAGTCAGGAGGACCTGAGTTCAAATCTGCCTTCAGACACTTAACACTTGCTAGCTGTGTGACCCTGGGCAAGTCACTTAACCCCAACTGCCTCACCAAAAAAAAAAAAAAAAAAAGAGCCAATAGATGGGGTGTCTCAAGGTACAGCCAAGAGGCGAGGGTCATTGGATCAAAGTATATGTAAGCACTGAGAAAGGTGTAAGAAGACTGAAAAGGTGGGAGGGGGCCAGGTGAGGAAGGGCTTGGAATGCCAAACAAAAGATGGTGTACTGATCCTGAAGGTAATAAGGAGATTTGTTCTTGGAGGCAATAGGGAGCCAGTGGAGTTGACTGAGTAGGGGATGACACGATCAGACCTGTGCTTTAGGAAAATCACTTTGATGACTGTATGGAAGATGGATTGGAATGGGAAGAGCCTTAGGCAGACAGACAACCCTCACCCATCAGCTAGCTACTGCAATATTCCAGGTGTGGGTTGATGAGAGCCTATAAGGAGGGGTGGTAGTATCAGGAGAGGAGGGGGCATCTTGGAGAGATGCTGCAAAAAGAAATCAAAAGGCCTCAATTTCCTCATCTGCAAAATGGGAATAATAATAGCACCTACCTCCCAGAGTTGTCATGAGGATCACACAATGACTGACGTATAGTGAGGGCTATATTCATGTTAGCTAGGATTATTAGGTATCAAACATTTAAAGTTAAAAAGAACAGGCAGCTAGGTGGCACAGTGAATAGAGCACCGGCCTTGGAGTCAGGAGGACCTGAGTTCAAATCCCGCCTCAAACATTTGAAACTTAATAGCTGTGTGACCTTGGGCAAGTCACTTAACCCTCATTGCCCAACCCCCCCCAAAAAAAATTAAAAAAAAAACAAACCTTAAAAAGACTTTTTGCCCAAGCCCTTCTCTTAGGTGTTACAAAAACCAAAACTGAAAGATTGTCAGATGACATTTTCCATCAAACACTTTGCATGTTTAAGCATGGTGCATTAAGGGATAACTCTCTTACCAGCAGCATCACAAGCATGTATTAAGAAACTGTCTGCTGGTGAGCATCAGTGTTGTAAGCACTGTGTGAAGTGAGCCAAACATCAATTACTTTTCTGGAAAAGAATAAACAGCAATAAGGAAAAAATGCCAGAGAAGTTACTTGGATTCCATAGAGGCTTCATGATAGAGCTAAAGGTGTCTTCAGAAAACGGAAACTAAGATATTTTGGCAGGGGCGGGGGGGGGGGGGGGGGAGTCATCTTAAATTTTCAAAGTGTGTTCCTTTAAAAATATCATTCTCTTCTTCCCTTTTATCCCCACCCCAAAGCAATTTTTGCTAATAGCTCATTTATTTCTGCCTCAAGGAGGTCCCCATCACATATCCTGTACCGTTGTTCTAAGGGGCATTTAGACAATGCTGCTGTCAGGCTCAGTGCCTTTAGTCGATTCAGAGGCCAATTCAATTACAACAGCTGCCGTGATATTTACCTTTACCCCAACACTCTCCCCAACCGACAAAATGAAATTCCGTCAGGTGAACACTGTGTGTTTGTGCATATTGGCGATACCCACATTTTACTTAAATGTTTAACACTCTTGTATTTGCTGCTCGTGAGATGTGTAATATTCATGATTTATGAATTCACTTTGTCCAATTACAAATGCATAAGAATGATTTACACTGGAGTTCAAAGCCCTTGCCTTCTGAAAGTATATAGGACTCGAAATGAAATGAGATGAAAATGAATCTATTTAAATACTTACATAAAGTGTTTTGCTATATAAAGATTGAACACATTAGATTTGGACTTTGAGATAAAAATTTTATACAAGTAAAGCTGTCATTGAGAATTCCTAAAATTTGAGATGTTTTTGATTACAATAATTCAAACACTAATAAATGACAATGAAATGATTCTCTGTATTATTCTTATATTCATTTTTTTTCTCTAACTGAAAATTCCACATTCTAAATGTTTCCCATTTTCAAGAAGGAATTGTGCATTTCCACCCTGGGTTATTATACAAGTTCCTTTATTTATTTCGCAACTCCCCACATTTCATGTTAAAACAACTCTTACAGGAAAAAGCCAAATAATATATTTCTTTCAAGGACAAATTATAGTCTACATTAAATCTAAAGTCTGAACAGTGTCACTATGGAGCATAATTTTAAAACTGTCATGCTATCAAACATCAACAGGTTGATAGAGCATCTGCTCCCCAATTCTGCACCCAAGTTGTTATGGTAACCAGAATGCATATGCTATGTATGTCTCCTAAACTTAACAGATTATTCCAAGTAAATAAAATTAACATGATTATTGGTTAATTATCTTCAAATAATATTCTCAGTACAAACCTATATTTACCTTTTTAAATAGCTAATGGATCATTGCATTATGCTTAATACTAGAGGGTTATACTTGTTTTTATCAAAGTATTTAACCAAAAAAATAACAAAATCCAACTCCCCTTAATTGATACATAGCCATTTTCTAGATTAAAAAAAAAAAAATAAGATGGGACTGCTAGGTGGCACAGTAGATAAAGCACCGGTCCTAGATTCAGGAGGACCTGAGTTCAAATCTGGCCTCAGACACTTGGCAATTACTGTGCGACCCTGGGCAAGTCACTTAACCCCAATTACCTCACTAAAAAAAAAAAATAAAAACAAAACAAAACAAAACAAAATCCAACTCCCCTTAATTGATACATAGCTATTTTGTAGATTAAAAAAGCAATAAGATGGGGCAGCTAGGTGGCACAGTGGATAAAGCACCGGTCCTGGATTCAGGAAGACCTGAGTTCAAATCTGGCCTCAGACACTTGGCACTTACTGTGTGACCTTGGGCAAGTCACTTAACCCTCATAGCCCCGCCAAAAAAAAAAAAAAAAAGCTTATTCTCACAATAATCCATAAAAAATGTACCAAAAATGAACAAGCATTATGACTTCTGGGCATCAGGGACCAAATCTTGTTGTTTTTATTTTTGTTTTTTTTGCAGGGCAATGAGGGTTAAGTGACTTGCCCAAGGTCACACAGCTAGTAAGTATCAAGTGTCTGAGGCCAGATTTGAACTCAGGTCCTCCTGGATCCAGGGCTGGTGCTCAATCTACTGTGCCACCTAGCTGTCCAAGGATCAAATCTTGTTGTTTTTATTTTGTTTTTGGGGGGTTTTTTGCAGGGCAATGAGGGTTAAGTGACTTGCCCAAGGTCACACAGCTAGTAAGTATCAAGTGACTGAGGTCAGACTTGAACTCAGGTCCTCCTGGATCCAGGGCCGGTGCTCTATCTACTGCGCCACCTAGCTGCCCAAGGATCAAATCTTGATGTACTAGGGGAATGAGGAAGAAGAGATGGGTTAAAGACCAAATTCTGTATTGGATATGTTACACTTGGGGTGAGAGCAGACTCTCCAAGTGTATGTACATCCTATCAGCACCTGGGAAATGGTTGTGTATTACTCACACAGCGTCAGTCATGGATATGGATAGAGAGATGTAGGTACTGTCTACATGGGGTTGTACCAGGACAACAGGTAAAGTCACCAAGGAAAAAAGGACCAGGGAGAAAAGCAAAGGGGATCATGTAGTGAATGGGCAGTGGGCAGTGAGAAGAGGGTCATGGGGAATGAGGGGGAGAGGAAATGAACCCACAGTCAGAGCGTGGAAAGGACAGCAAAGAAGAAGGAATGCCTGCAGATTCAGGAAAGTCAGGTAGCAGGAAAGCCAAAGGCAAAAGAAGTCATGCCTGATTCCAGTCACTTATTTGTCCCCTCTTCATCAATAAAATTCCTACTCATTTTAAAGTGTAGCCTAAGTTCTGCCTCCTCCAGGGTTTTCGTTGAGTTGCCACTTAGTAGCGGCTCCCCCCAAACAATTTTATTTTATGATTGCCTAATTGCTCATCACGTAAGTTGGGTATCACAGCTCTCTGTGCTAGTGTATCATTACACACACCCCCATCAGATGGTGACTTGAGAGCAAAAACCATGTCATCACCTCATCTAGCTCGGTGGATGCTAGGGTTCACTGTTCTGTATTCTTCAGCACTGCATTCAGTTCAGGGAAGAATGCTCACGTAAATTCCAGGACGGTATATACCCACAATTAAGATTTTCAATGACAGACTTTCTCACAGAATTTTATAAATCACCAGAAGAGTCTCCTTTCTTTATTATAAAAATTAGTCTTGTGTTTGCAGGGAATTCCAATCTTTGAGTTATAACTATGTATTGTAATTAACAACATACTCTTGTACTAAATATCAGTTTCACTTCAACCACTAAATTATTCCCAATGCTATAATAGAGTTTTATCACATTCAAAATGAATTCAATCACTTGGGGAAAAAATAGAAAAAGATTACATCAAGCTTCAAAATTATGTTTCCATATTCTGTTAGTTTGTTTTAAAAGGAATTTGTCTCCCATTCTTTCTTTCATTACCAATCCCCAACATATACAGTTTATGCAATCATTTTTCTTTGTACTCTCTAATCAAATCATTCTTATTTTAAAGAATTCTTCTCTTTGAAAGTGGCAATGAAGCACATTTTCAAGGCCCCCAGTGATCATCTGTAAATATACTTTGGTAAAATTTTACAACTTGGAACTTAAGAAAGGGTTTCAGTACAAGTTGGCATTTGTCAACCAGTTCAAAGAAAAATTTTCAAAGATTTTAGTTCAATGATTGAAAATTGAAAAGGGGGAACACTCGAGCAAAACAGAAGGCTCCTGCAGCTTTAAAGACTCCATTAATATTGAACCAGTATAGCAGAGAACTGGATAGAAACTAAATGTCCATCAACTGGGGAATAGTTAAACTAATTGTGGTGATGTAATGAATGGAAAGGGATAGAATGGGTGCTGGGCTGGGCTGGGCCAGGCAGGGAGGGAGGGGAAGGGAGGGGATGGGCTGTGCTGGAGGAAACAATAAGCATGATGAATACAGGGAAGCAAGTAAAGATCATGAACTCACGGGAGGTAACACAAACAGGACCAGGAAAACAACAGTAAATGGAAAAAATCACCACCACAAAACAATCAAAACTGAAGGTTGTGAATTTTTGAAGAATAAACAATTCCAAAGAGGAATATAAGAAAGCTCGCTCTGCTCCTGTGGGGAGGCTGGGGTCCTCAGGTGTGGAACTCAGCAAACAATGTCAGAATGTTTCCAATATGTTGATCAGTTTTTACTCATTTTTTTTTCTACTTTCCTCTTTTTTTGTTGTTTTTTGTTTTTGTAGGGCAATGAGGGTTAAGTGACTTGCCCAAGGTCCCACAGCTAGTAAGTGTCAAGTGTCTGAGGCTGGATTTGAACTCAGGTCCTCCTGAATCCAAGGCCAGTGCTTTATCCACTGCGCCACCTAGCCGCCCCCTACTTTCCTCTTTTGAAAAAACAAAGTCTGTATTACAAGGGAGAGCTTCCTGGGAGGGAATAAGGGAAAGATAGAGGGAAATCTAGTTGATGCAAATACAGAAGATAGCAATAAAAATCCTTTTAAGAAATTCACCCAACTAGAATTATGAAACAAAAAATACAACTCTCACAAAGAATGGATTACAAGTGAGGGTGAAAGCAACCAGCCAGAAAAATGCATAATGATTTACTATTAATTCTGTAAAGCACCAACCTCTTATGTAATTCTTCTCCTTTCTAAACCTGGAAATGAAAATGCCAAGACCTCTCTGTCGGTCACATGCCCACCAACAGAAGTTAACGAAACGACAAACGAAAACCACGTCATACAGTGTGACTCCTTTTGAGATCTGGGATCAAGATAGGAGGATCATCAATGAAATATCGACAGCTACACACAACCCATGAGCTGCTGAGTACCACCAAGCCATAAACAGAGGCAAATGAACGTGTTTACATCTCAAGACTGCATTTGGAAGCTGTTCCTTGCTAGCTGTGCAGCAGAGGGCTGGTCAGAATAACCTCCAGGATCCCTTCAAGCACTAACCCTAAGTCCCCATCACATCACTCTGGAATTCCTGTTCTCCAAGGACAAAACAACCCATGGAGTGAACCAAACCCATTACACAACTCTTTTTCCAGTGGAGAGGGCAGGTGAAGAACACTTTTGGAGTAGGGTGGTCTGAATCAATTCAATTCAATTCAACACCATCAAAAACCAAGTAAATGGAAAACACTGATTAAGCACTGTGTGCCAGGCACTATAGTAGGCCCTAGAGATTCAAAGACAAAAAGGAAACAGTCCCTGCCTACACGGAGCTTATATTCTATGGGGAAAACAAGAGGCACCCAGATATCAAATAGATACAGATGAATAAAAGGTAAGGGGCAAGGGTGGGTGGGGCAAAGGCCTCTGGCAGGAGCAGAGGTCCAAGAGGTGGGGGTGAGGAGATGGTACATTCCAGGCAGGGGGGTGGCCTGGACACACACAGAGAAGCAGAAAGCGAGATGGAACAGGGGTGTGGCTTCTTCCCTTCCTTTAAGGTTCATGGCTTATATAAAATCTCTTAAAAACAATGATCTCTTTTACTATTACTCTGTTTACAATCAAACCTTTTAATGTTAATGTTTAATGCAAATCCAACCTCAGACACTGACTAGCTGTGTGACTCTCTGCAAGTCACTTTCCTCAAATGTAAAATGGGGGTAATAAGAGCCCCTATCTCCCAGGGCTGTTATGAGGATCCAGTGAGATAATAACTACGCACTTAGCACAATGCCTGACCCACAAGAGGTACTGTATCAAGCTCTTGCTATTAGCTATGACTGCTCCCCAAAAGGAATCCAATACACGCTGAAACACTGAAATCCAGATTCTTCCTCTACCACTGATACTGCGGCCATTTGATTCAGTCAGAAAATACAGACAGCAGATGACCCAAAGCCCCTGGAAGATGCTGGCAGGTCCTACTTGTGTTGATCAGACCAGGCCTCACTGTGGTCCCTGGGACACAGGGACTAAGCTTGAGCTTGAGCTACAGGATGGGAAACAAGTCCTTGTGCTCTTCACACAATCCACCATGGACCCCACTCCCCCTTTTCCTGCTATCTTTGACTCTGGCCCCCCTCTTCCCTAGCTACTCTCTCCTTTCCTCTGGGTGCTGAGTTAGGCTCACGCCTTCCCTGGGAGAGTTAAAATGTGCCCATAACTAAGGCTTTTAGGATAATCACTAGTCAGCCCCATCTCTAAAGGCCTCCTCCATCTCCCAACAGCTGTAGTGGGCTGGCCCTCGGGCTGTCTGCCCGCCCAGCTCCTTCTCTGGCCCTACATGTCCTGCAGAACACCTTCTGCATCGTTTCCGAGAACAAGCTACCCAGGGTTAACACGCTACAGCCGACAGAGGAGCACCATGTGACCTTTCAGTAACCCTTCGGTCACTGGCAGTTTTTATTCTCCTGATATGGTGACAGTCTGATTTTCAACCACATTGCAACACCAGGAGGACTTCGGGAGATATGTAGAGGTTATAGAGCAGACAGTGCAGGCCATGCGGCTCACAGTCTACAGGAGCTGCTGGGAGCTGCTGAGAGGCCACGTGGCCAGCAGGGATCAGCAATGGGACAGGACCCCAGGTCTTCTTCACCCCGTGCATCATGCTACTCTCCTCCAGGAGAATACTGGTATTAAAAAAAAGGAGGCTCTGGGCAGCTAGGTGGCGCAGTGGATAGAGCACTGGCCCTGGAGTCAGGAGGACCTGAGTTCAAATCTTACTTCAAACACTTGACACTTAACAGCTGTGTGACCCTGGGCAAGTCACTTAACCCTCATTGCCCCGAGGTGGGGAAAGAAGCTCTAGCATCACCCAGAGCACTTTCCAAGCTCCCAGATGGGGCCCAATTGGCTCCTCTACTCTATTTAATTCTGGGCCCAAACATTTTCTAGACGGAATGCCTGACCACACTGACAGGCTAACTATGGTCTGTCTGCTTAACTGCGTGTCATAATCTGGGCTTACAATAAGCATCCCTCACCCACCTCATTTTCCTCTACAGATACAAGGTAAAATTTCACATTTCTCATTGACTAGAGGCCCTGAGGTGTTCGGGGACTCAAAGCAATCAGCACGACGCCGGCCAAAAAGCAGAAGAGAATCCATACATAGAATGAAAACCACCGACGGCATCTATCTTGGAGAGAAAATGGAGGCACAGAAACAACATGGCCCCTGGGTGGCCATTTCTGCCTCTCTTGTCTTAAAGACTTTGGCCATTTAGAAGCTGAGGCAGCAGGACATCGAGACAATGAAGAGCCCCCTCCTCTGGACTCCTGAGAGACAGACCCGCTCCAAACAAGGGCAGGGCCACGGCACTGATGCCGTTCAAGGCCAAAGAATGCACCCGTGCCCTCTGACAGCCTCAAGGGTCTGCTGAGGACGGTTGTGTTATCTTCTATGGCTACCATACCTTCCCCGGACCAGGATTTCAGAGAACTTCCTGCCAAGAAGTTATCGAGCTCTGTGCTAGGGACCATGAGAAATGAAGGGGAAACATAAGACCTCAAGGAGCTTGAATCTAATTAGGGAAATAAGGCACATGTATCTGTGGGACAAGGTAATAAGCAAGGGAAGGAAAGGGAGAGAGGAAGGGAGATGGAGTGAGAGGAGGAAGCGGGGGAATGGAGGAAAGGGAGGAAGAGAGGGGGAGAAGGGGAGAGGGGGAGAGGGGAGAAGGGAGGAGAGGGGAGGAGAGGGGAGGAGAGGGGAGGAGAGGGGAGGAGAGGGGAGGAGAGGGGAGGAGAGGGGAGGAGAGGGGAGGAGAGGGAAGACAAACTTGCTCAACTCTTTGTTGTGTGCCTGCTTTTCCTATAAAGGAGAATCATCTGTGGACTGGGAAGGGCTTAACACAAATGGGTGGTAATAAGCATTCCTGCCCCAGCCCAATCTGGAGCTAATAAGATAGCAGCTCCCTCCCCTTGAGGGTCTAGCTGACATGGATCCTCAACAACTGAAAGAACCAGCAGAGAAAACTGCAGAGCCACGGCCAGTGATTCTCTCCCCAGCCCCTTCCCAAAAAAGGGAAATGGAATCTATAAACCCTAAGCTAAACTTGGATTCCTGGGAAATCTGACCTATCATTGTAGTCTTGAATGGGGCAGGCCCTAGGAAGCCACATCATAAACAATTAAAGAAACAAGAAAGGAGAAAAGACATTTCCTTTACAGCAACTATCTCTAATAAAGGCCTCATTTCTCAAATATATAGAGAAATGAGTCAAATTTATAATACAAGTCCTTCCCCAATAGACAAATGGTGAAATGATATGAACAGCCACTTTCAGAAGAAGAAATCAAAGTTATCAATAGTCATATGAAAAAATGCTTTAAATCACTATTGATTAGAGAAATGTACATTTAAACCACCCTGAGGTGCCATCTCACATCTATCAGATTAGCTACTATGATAGAAAAGAGAAATGATAAATGTTGGAGGCAATGTGGGAAAACTGGGACACTAATGCATTGCTGGTGGAGTTGTGAATTGATCCAACCATTTTGGAGAGCAATTTGGAACTATGCCCAAAGGGCAAAAAAAACTGTACATACCCTTTCACCTAGCAACATCACTACTAGGTTTGTATGCCAAAGATAGTTTGTTGTTTTTTTTTAAAGAGAAAGGGACTTATTTGTACAAAAATATTTAAAGCAGTTCTTTTTGTGGTGTCAAAGAATTGGAAATTGAGGGGATGCCTATCAATTGGGGAATGGCTGAAAAAGTTGTGGTATATAAATGTAACGGAATACTATTATGCCATAAGAAATGATAAGTAGGCTTATTTCAGAAAGACTTGGAAAGACTTACATGAACTGATGAAGTAAGCAGAACCAGGAGAACATTACACACAGTAACAGCAATATTGTACAATGATCAACTATGATAGATTTGACTCTTCTCAGCAATACAATGATACAAGACAATTCTGAAGGACTCATGATGGAAGATGCTCTCCATATACAGAGAAAGAACTATGGAGTCTGAATGCACATGGAGGAATACTATTTTCATTTTTTGTTGTTTTTTGTTTCCTGTGGTCTTTCCCTTTTGTTCTGATATTTCTTTCATAACATGATTAATGTAAAGATATGTTTGACATGATTGTACTATATAACCTATACCAAATTACTTGTCTTGGGAAGGAGGGAGGGAAGGGAGAGTGGAAGAGAAATTTGGATCTGTAAGGGGCTAAAATTCTAGCTATACCATCTAAAATCTAATGAGTGGTCACCAATAAATTATAAGCTTTAGCAAGAGTATTTAAGTGTTTAAGCATTTATTAAAGAGCATTAGGATCAGAGAGAAAGGTAAAAATCTAACTATTTCTAAGAGACCCCATCATCCGACCCATCATGGCAAGGTCAAGAACCAAAAGAGAGAGCACCCCTCCGCCAGCATCCACTTCCTACTTCGTGTCCTCCTCCCAGAAATGGGAGGCTCTTCAAGTTGATTGGCTGGTAGCCTTGATAGACAGTACCCACGAGCAAACGTCACTTCCTGACGCTAAGGACCTTGACCACATGGCTTGCCCTCAGAGGCCTTCTCCTCATGGAGGAGCTTTGTTACAGTAAGTCTCCAGCAGGTGATGTCATTCCAATCATTACAGATCTCAGAATCTTACAAAAATGAATGTTGAAAATTATCATTACATGTAATTGGGAGGGGGCAGCTAGGTGGCCCAGTGGATAAAGCACTGGCCTTGGATTCAGGAGGACCTGAGTTCAAATCCAGCCTCAGACACTTGACACTTACTAGCTATGTGACCCTGGGCAAGTCACTTAACCCTAATTTGCCCTCAAAACAAAACAAAACAAAAAACATGTAATTGGGAAAAAGTAAAAACTTTAAGTGAAATAATTTAAAAAAAAAAAGAAATGACAAAAAGGATGCTTTCAGAAAAACCTGAACTGATGCAGAGACCAGGAGAATACTACACAGTAACAGCAAATTATACTGTAATCAGCTGTGAATAATTTAGCTATTCTCAGCAATACAATGATGGAAAACAATTCCAAAAGGACTCATGATGACAAATGCTATCCACCTCAAGAGAAAGAACTGATGTACATTTGAATGTAGATCAAAACATACTATTTTCACCTTCTTTATTTGTGTGTTTATGTGTAAGAGTGTATATGATTTGATCTGTATTTTCTTTCAGGCCAATATGGAATTATATTTTGCACGATTACACATGTACAACCTATATCAAATTGCTTGCCATCTCAGAGAAGCAAGAGGGGAAGGAGGGAGATAGAATTAGGAATTCAAAAAACCTAATATTAAAAATTGTTTTAGGGGCAGCTAGGTGGCGCAGTAGATAGAGCACCGGCCCTGGAGTCAGGAGTACCTGAGTTCAAATCCGGCCTCAGACACTTAACACTTACTAGCTGTGTGACCCTGGGCAAATCACTTAACCCCAATTACCTCACTAAAAAAAAAAAATTGTTTTTACATGTAATTGGAAAAAATATTACTCAAAAAAGTAAGAAAATACATTTCCCAACTCTAGATGGAAGAAGAGTTCATAACCAGACAGAGGATAGAGATGATCATAGAATATAAAGTGAACAATTCTGATTACAAAAAGTTGAAAAGGTTTTGTACAAATAAAATCAATACAGTTAAAATTAGAAGACATTAAGTTAAATGGGGTAAAAAAATAATCTTTGCAACAAATTTCTCTGATAAAATCTGATCCCTAAGATATATAAGGAAATCATTCAAATATATAATAACATCAGCTATTCCCCAGCAGCAAAATGGTCAAAGTAGACATACTGACAGTTTTCAAAGAAAGAATGCAAGGGATCAACTGTCATATAAAAAAAATGCTACAAATCATAAATAATAAGAAAGAAAATTAAAACAACTCTGAATTTTTATTCTACATATATCAGATCGGTAAGGATGACAAGAAGAGAAAATGACAACTGCTGAAGGTGCTAGAGGAAGACAAGCATAGCAGTGCACCTTTGGTGGAGCTATGAATTGGTCCAGCCATCCTAGAGAACAATTTGGAACTATGCCCAAAAAGTCATTAAAATGCAAACGCTTTGACTCAGTGACATTACTACCAGACCTATGCCCTAAAAAGAGCCAAAAAGAGGGGGAAATCCCCTATCAAGAAAAATATTTATAATTGTTCTTTATATTATGTCAAAGAACTGAAAACAAAGGTGGCACTTACAGACTAATGGATGAACGAACTATGGGATATGAATGCAATGGAATATTATCGTGCCATAAGAAATGACAAAAGGGACATTTTCAGAAAAACTTAGAAAGATTTATATGAACTGATGCATAGGGAAGTGAGCAGAAACAAGGAAAAGCTAACAGCAACAACACTGTAAAGACATAATAACTGCTAACATTTATCTGAGCTTTAAGGGCGAATGTGTGTTTTACACATATTATCTCAGTTGATCTTAAGAACTCTGATCGATGAAATCATCAACCATGATGCCTAAGAACCAGTGACAAAGCATGCTACCCACCTCCTGACAGAGAAGTTATGGACTCATGGGACAGAATACGGCATACACTTCTGGACATGGCAGAGGGGTAGATTTGTTTTGCTTAACTAAGCTTATTCATCACAAGGAGGAAAAAAAGACTGGGTCATTTTAAACCAATTTCTTTCTTTAAACTCGCATTTAACTAAACTGGTAGGGAATTGCTATATAGTTGAACTAAATTTTAATAAATCTGTCTTGTTATTTGATCGAGGAGATATGAGCTAGGTTAGTGGTGTCAAACTCAAATAGAAACACATCTGCAGGCCAGATACTGACATGAGTTGTGTTCAATTGTTTTCAGTCACATCTGACTCTTCATGATTCCGTCTGGGGTTTTCTTGGCCAAGATACTGGAGGGGTTTACCATTTCTCCAGTTGGCCTCCACTGAGGCCAACAGGTGAAGTGACTTGCCCAGGGTCACACAGCCCGTGGGTGCCTGAGGCCAGATTTGAACTCATGAAGATGAGTTTTCCTGACTCTAGCACTCTATCCATGTCACCATTAGAAAACCACAAATTCACATTACCCGTATTGTTTTATGCTTTCAGTTATTGTGTTAAACATTTCCAGTTTTGCTGGCCTACCTCTGGCTGCGGGCTTGTCCCCATCAAGTCAAAGGCAAACACAGAAATGATCGACTGGCCAGACCCAAAGAACGGCCATCAAAGGCCCAAGGTCATTCCCAGTGAAATGACCTGGATGAAGGAAGAGGGGGCCCAAAGGCCCTTGGGTCCAGCCCCTTCACTTAGCCGATGAGGAATTTAAGTCCAGGGCGCCATCTGTGACGACACGAGGCTGAGAACGATGGCAGAATCCCTTGGAGAGGCCCCGGGGAAGCAAAGACCTCAGGACACCGGCCTAGGGTGATGAGAGCGATCAGGGAATGGCCCTAGGGGCAGAACACCACCAAGGGAAGGCAAAGGTCGGTTGGGTCAGGGAGACCCTCACCTGAGGTATGGGAAGGATTACATTCTGACAACAGGGGTGGTGAGTGTGGCCAATGGACTTTATGGGCTTTGGGACCCTGCAGGGGAGTCACGGAAGCTCACGGCCTGAAGCCAGGGGCCAACCTCTAGGTACTGGAACACAACCCTCTCTGAGGGCATGGGGTCTCCTGGACGTCAGCCACTTACCTGCACCCAGTCACCCGCGCCCTCGTCACGGCTCAGAAGACAAGATCAACATGAATCAATCAAGTGATAGGAAAACCAAACAAGCCATGCCAGGTTTTATGCCAAGGGCTCTGAAAGGACTGTGGGTAAAATTCTTTGCAAATGCTGAGTCATCTAACTTTGGGCAGATGATGAACCTGCCCAAACTGGAGAACCTACACTTTATTCTGTAGCCATGATTCTCTGTGAAAAGACAAGAGGATGGCCCCTCGCCAGCCCCATACTCCATGGAAGGCCAAAGATGTGCAGGAGCAAAAGCAGCTGGCTGAGCCACGTGTGCTCTTCCAGAGAAGCAGCTTCACAGTCTCCTAGCGGTCCCAGCCGTGAGCAGGCTAAGTCCATGCCGAAGAACACCGAGGCTTTTGGGGGACGGTTCTGAGCACTCTCCATACACAGAATACTGCTAACGTGTCAAAGACGCTGGCCTGTTCTGGCCATGCTTTCTCAGTCCTGACCAGGCGGGTGCCGGGGAGCCAAGCTCCCAGTGTCTGAGCAGAATAAACGGAGAACGCTTGTTCTTGTGTGCGCTAATGCCACAGGTTCTCATGAAATAGAAGCTCTGCTGATTGGAAAGTTCCACCACCCTCCAGTTCTCAAAGGCACCATACACTCACCTGCTCCTTACAGAGCATGGACTGAGGCTGAACAAATAGATTTCTCTTCATTGGCTCTATCAGTGTTTTGAACCGCTGGTGATTATTTCAGAATGTGCATTCAACAGGAACAGAGCTAATCTGTTGCTACAACATCACAGACCTCAACCTGAGAAAATAAGAGTCTGAGAATTTTTTTTAACACTTCCTACCCTTAATATAACCTCAGGGACTCAATTTCTGAATCTGGGTATGATTCAGCATAAGAAACATCAGAGAAGAGAGTTAATGACAAAGCAGATTGTTCCTTGTCCCAGAATATGCCAAATAACAGAATTTACTGTAAACAATATGACGAGAAGTTTCTGGCCTAAGAGTTTCTCTGCTCACCTGAGGGATAAGTCGTTCCAAGTGCTCAGCCCGGTTCTCATGAGAGGGATGCGTTGACAGCCATTCCGGTAACTTAGGGTCACCCAGAATCCTATCTGCCAACTCCAACTGTTGCCAAAACACTGAACTTGCTCTGACATCCACACAAGCCTGCAAGTCAAATGTAGGAGACCAGGAAATCAGGTTAACTCTCTAAGGTCACATATGGGAAAAAATACACAAAATACAAGGTTATGGAAGAAAATGCAAATATGTAAGGCAGGGGGAGAAAAAAAGTTACATTATAGTATGTGGTAAATCATTTGAGAGATTGCGCATGCTACTAAAGTGGCTTTTGAAGGACCTCTTTTTTTGGGGAGGAGAATGCGAGGAACTTCCGGTACATGGACTTAAAAGTAAGGGCAGGAATGGAAGCTGGCGTTCTCTGGCTGTTAAACTTAGCCATGGCGGCGCGCGTGGGCAAGAGGATTTCAGAAACACGTGGTTGGTGTCCGGCTTTGGGTGTGCTGGTTCTCGGCCTGGCAGGCAGTTTGGGATTTGATGAGTTTTATAAAGGAAAATAGACTAAGTTTAGATCTAAGGTCATTCATCTGTATTTCTACTTCCCTATTTCCCTAATTGATATCACCTTTTATTGTCTAATTAATTCCCGAGCAATAAAAAACTAATCCCTCACAGATGAAAGCTCAGAGGCTTCTTTTCCTTAGTGGTCTGAGATGGATGGATGGATGGATGGATGGATGGATAGATAGATAGATAGATAGATAGATAGATAGATAGATAGATAGATAGATAGATAGATAGATAGATAGATAGATAGATGGATGGATGGATGGATGGATGGATGGATGGATAGACAGACAGACAGACAGACAGACAGACAGACAGACAGACAGACAGACAGACAGATAGATAGATAGATAGATAGATAGATAGATAGATAGATAGATAGATAGATGGATAGATAGATGGATAGATAGATGGATAGATGATAGATAGATGGATAGATGATAGATAGATAGATAGATAGATAGAGAGATAGATAGATAGATAGATAGATAGATAGATAGATAGATAGATGGATGGATAGACAGACAGACAGACAGATAGATGGATAGATAGATAGATAGATAGATAGATAGATGATAGATGATAGATAGAAAAGAGAAAAGTTAAAAAGGGGAGTTTAACGTTCCATATATCTAATTTTGAATCTCACAAGTAATAGCAGTGCATACACATTGTCAGAATGCAGGCTCTGCTACATGCAGAGTCCACAGGGAAGGGCGACAGACTGGGAAGCAGAATAGCCAGCTCCAGTATTGGTTCTGCCGCTGGCTACCCGGGTGGCCTTGCATGTAAAGCTGCCTCTCTCCTCCTGCAAAATGAGGGAACTAGACCCAAGATGCTCTCCAGGGTCCCATCTAACTTTATATAACCATGAAATGCGGAATACACGACTTTAACAGTCATTCAGAATATTTTTAAATGACTAAAATATCAGTGTAACGTTATCCATATTAAAATTTCTTAAGTAAATAACGTCCTAAAGAAGTTACTCTATTTCAAATCTGGACCTTTTCCCTTTATTCTAAGAAATCTAAGGGGACCATGATCACTCATTGATGAGAAGTACTATTAGAATATCCCGAATTCTGCGATAGTGACAAAGATGAAGGCAGCAAGGCAGCAGACAGCCCATATATCAGTCACCCTAGTAACAGCCACAACTGACTATGTGCTAGCAAAGCATTATGTGCAAAAATGTTAGAAACCTTCAGGAGAAAAGGATTTAGAATTAAATACAGCACAACCTTAAACTTGACAAAATCTCTAATGTCTATTTGTGACACAAGGGTGGAAAATACCAACCACTTTCCACCATCAACAACAATTAACCTACTGTCGCTGCTGTGAACAAAGCCTACTTCATATTCAGTTCAAGTTAAAAAATGACCAGATCTGTTCCTTCGAATCCAGCTTAACCTCCTCTCTACTGCCCAAGAAAGTAACCAAAACATCATTAGTACAAAAAATAGCCAATGGGGCAGCTAGGTGGCACAGTGGATAGAGCACCGGCCCTGGAGTCAGGAGTACCTCAGTCCGGCCTCAGACACTTAACACTTACTAGCTGTGTGACCCTGGGCAAGTCACTTAATCCCAATTGCCTCACTAAAAAAAAAAAAATAGCCAATGCAAATTACTGCTTCCAAAAGTTTTCATAAAACTAAAAAATGATTTGAAAACAAGTGATCAGAATACCATAATCTCCTATGTGGGAGTCCTGTCAATCTAGCATAGCACAGTACTATGTTTAAAAAAAAAATACATGGAAAGAGCCATCATAACCACTATTCCTTGCCTCCAGTTGCCTGGGCAGACCAGGCTTGTCTGGTATATGTCAAAAAGATGTCACTATCTCATGTCCTGCTCAGCATACAAAGAGTTAATCAAAGGACAACTAAATTATGTCACTGTTTTAATCTCTAACAAACACAGCTGAAGACAATCTTTAAAGTAATACTTGGTATGCAGAGTACATCAGAGGAACAAATTAATCATCCCAACAGACCAAGATTCCAAAAGGAACTGAGACATCTGTTTGAAAATTAAGATGGAGGTATCCTTGTTTCTCTATACTTTGCAAAACTAATTGCAAAGACATACTAAAGGAAGGGGAAATTTTTGAAAATGAACATGTCACTTATATTTATTCTCTCCATTTGTAAAAAGAAAAAATAGCCTGGATCAGGTATGAAAATAGTCATTTTGGGGGTAGCTAGGTGGCACAGTGGATAAAGCACCAGCCCTGGATTCAGGAAGACCTGAGTTCAAATCCGGCCTCAGACACTTGACACTTACTAGCTGTGTGACCCTGGGCAAGTCATTTAACGCTCATTGCCCCACACCAAAAAAAAAAAAAAAAGAAATACAAAGGGGGGGGGGCTGCCCCGGCTCCCTGGGTATGGCTTCTACCTCCTCACCACTCCAGGTGGCCCTCAGAAGCCCCAGAAGCAGACAGCCAATAGCACTTCTGCACTCACTCCCTGTCACAGATTCTGGGTAACCTTTCCTGGTAGTTTGAACTTCCTTTACCAACTACAACAAATCACAAAGACTGTCTTTCACTCAAGCTTGGATCCTGGGGCTCAGCACTTTCGAGCTAGAAGAGACCTGAGGTATCACCTAAACTGCCCCGCCTCCTTTTACCACACTGATGGCCAGTGTCCCCCATGGGACAGAAGCTCATCAGGCGGCTGAAGGAGGAAAGGACCAAGCCAGGAAGCTCTCTTAGGTGTAGCCCCAAGACAATACACCAGAGCAGAGTACGGTGGAATATTTCAGTGCAGACAGGAGCACAAAAAAACTAAGAAGAAATAAGTGTTGCCAGGACATTGGTACGTCTGAATTTTGTTCGTGTTCAGAGACAGCCCATTTTTCCCCCCACTGGAATCCTCATTATCTGTTTGTCGGGGCTTATGTCATTTTGCAATTTCTAGTTTGCCTGATCAGCCATTCTACAGGACCCTTTCTAGGTAACCATGAGTGTCCACTCTTGGTGGACTCAGATATTTCTGGCCAGTCACATGACAGCCTTAAGAATCAGGACAACTGCATCATTAATAATGAGAGCTACTGACAAATAACCACATCTATTTGCAAATCACACGCAATGTTTGCCAATACCTCTCTTACAATTTAAAGTTTAAATCTGATAAAAAATTCTATCCATATGCCAATCTGGAAGGTGCACGAAGAATGTATAGTAGGTATTTCGTAGTTCATTTCATATTGGTCTTGGCTGGTTAACCATCTCATTAACTACATGGCAGTGCCTAATCCAAACCGATAAACATCTGCCTACAATGAGCCTGGAACTGTGCTAAGTGCTGGGACACAATCCCCAACTAATAAAAGAAAGACCTCAGGAAGGACATAATGAACCTGACATTCAACATGTGACTGGTCTAAGTCGTCAGCTTCAAAACCACAGAACAACAGCCAAGATCAAAGATGACCATTCAGGAGGACATCTCATTTCCCTGGATCCCATGATGCTCCCCCATCTAACATTACTTATCAGCTGTAACCTGTAAAACATGAGTTCATCACCAGGGAGTCTACAACTGTTAATCAATAAAATGCCCTGCCGACAATTCCCTCTAGGTCTTGCCTCAGTGGGTTTCCTGCTACACACAGCCTGGCCTCCCAAGCTGCCTCTGGTTGGTGATAAGCAAGCCAAGACCCTGCACAAGCCACTCCATGGAGGAGCCTTGGTTTTCTCCCCTACAGAATGGGAGCAGACGGAGTGGGAAGAGCCGGATTTCCCTGGGCAGAGCTCTGATCTCCTGATCTCCCTTAAAAGGTGGATTCCTGAAGTCCTTCTCCATTTCTCTCATCTTCTCACTAGATGGTGCTGTCTTCATAGTTTTCCAACCCTGGGTGAGCCACAGCAGCTCAAGGAAACAGGTTTTCTATTTCAGTCCAGACCAGAAGGTCGTGAAGGCTCAGGAGAAAGAGCTAACCTGGTGACTACCACATGAGGGATGGAGCTGCCTGGCCGGGGCAGGGCTTCCCTTCCCACTGGGAGACCTCGGGAGCCCCCTGGGCGACCCTCACTTCCTCAGACTTGAGGGGGCTCCCACTGGGTCCCCTCTCCAGGACCCTGGCTGCTGCCAGCTGGGACAACCTGCAAAGTAGATGTCAGCCAAGGAATGGAAGCTGCGTGGGTGCTGTGCCCTGGCCCAGGCAGCCTGTGATATGGCCAGCCATATGGGTGCTCCCATACTGATGGAATACACTCACCAGGGGAGGGGGGGGGTGAGAGCTGGAAGGGACCGATGAGATCACTGAGGCCAAAGCTCTCAAGTTACAGGTGAGGAAATTGAGGCCCCACCAGCATGACTCTACCTGTTTGCTCGGCGTGCCCTGCAGGCAGGCAGTCCTCCCACTGATGAATTCTACCCACCAACCCTCGCTAGCCAAGCGGACAGAACTCAAAAGCTGCTGTGGCCCAAGCATGCCATGCTCCTGCAGCCAGTGGGGCAACAAGCTTCTCCAGGATTGACCAAGTCGGTCCTTGGGTGAGTGACCTCTAGTCCAGCCCCCACCCCTGCCCCCCTCCACCTCACGATGACAACCTTCCCACTCTGGAATGACCCCTCAGAGCTTAGTTCACTTGGCCTGTAACCACAGGGACACTTACTAGCTGTGTGACCCTGGGCAAGTCACTTAACCCCCCTTGTCCCGCAAAAAAAAAAGAAAAGTCACTTTCAGGCCCAACGTCTATGCCTCTCCAAGCACAAGTCCAACATCCCTCCCCTTGGGACAACAGCCCTGTTTATTTTATGCGGGACTCATCCCAGCCCCAGCTACTGATAGATATTCCAGGAAAATAATGCTCTGATGCAATCTTTTAAGTACCATAAACTTTATGCCCTACAAGGCTTTCCAGGTAAGAAAACCCTTCCCTGTGAAGTTTGACTATCAAACTATGCTAGCGCTTGGCCGTGATCTTCCTCCTCCTGACTCGGGGCTTCTCACCACTTCCCCAAGCACTGGTTGCACCTACCTTTGCAGCAAACTGCAGGCCCACTTTGTCAGCTTCCACCTCCAGGGTGCGACTATAGGGTCTATCAAACACATACTAGAAGAAAGACGACATAATATGTTAACAATTTGTACTCATAATGTCACAGAAATCCCCTTTTCTCTCATCGGTACTTAAGGGCATTTTATTCACTTTAACAGATTCTTGAAGTGTGTAAGATGGAATGTGTACATTACTTATGAAACCGAACATCTATGCAGCATCGGCAGCAAAGACGACGGGACAGAGTACATGCTGCAGCCTTTGCTCACTCTATCAGGGATGAATACAGATTTTGTTAATGATGCATGGGTTAATTTCCAAAAAAGGAATGAAAATTTTAAGGGAAGTAGCCCCGACAATCTGCTAAGATCAGAAACAGAAATAAATGCTATTTTTGTGAGGCAGATAGAAGAGCAACAGAATAGAAATCAGAAGACTTGAGTTCAAGTCCATCAGTCCCAGTCCCAGAACACTCCCCTCTGGCCCAATGATTTTTTCCATTTAAATGTCATTTTTTTCAATGAGCAAAAATCTGCCTTCTTTCCCTTCCACTCCCCCCTCATCCCCCCCCACTCAACCAATGAAAAAGAAAACCAAAACTTTGTAACAAATATGGATAGTCTAGCAAAACAAATATTAGCCACGTCATGGATATGTGTGTGTATGTCTGTCCCTCTCTGTGTCTCTGTCTGTCTGTGTGTCCCTCCCTCCCTCCCTCTCTCTCTCTCCTTCTCTCTGTCTGTCTGTCTGTCTCTCACACACACACACACACACACACACACACACACACACACACACACACACACACACACAATCTGCACCTTAAGCCCCTCACCTCTCTTCAGGAAATACGTGGCAGACTTCCTTATGGGTGCTCTGGAATTACCAAGCTAGTGATTTTACAATTTTAGGAAAATGACAGGTAGTTACTCCTCACATGAAGGCCGGGAACCCTTGATTTAAAGGGAGGGAGCTCAAAAACAAAGTGGGAGTCAATCCAACTTTATTTTCTAGGAAGCAGTTTAAATTGTTTTGATTGTAGGATGTTCTCTAGAGAACTTTACTAAAATTGTAGGGTTCTATGACCTCTTCCTTACTACACAATTCTAATGAAGCCATTAAAAGGAGACAAGAAAGCATTCACTATATTGTGGGATGGGGTGGGGGGGAAGCTGAACTATTCTGCCTTTGTCCTTGACAAGGATAGAACTCCAGAGACCGGGTCCTACAACCCAAACAAACGCTACTCCTTTCTTCCCCTTTACAGTTCCCTTACAATTACGTTTATTAACTGTAAACAAAGAAAGTGACGTGCCATGGCATGAATGGATGAAGACGCTTGTTGCTCAATTTTGTTATCAATTTATCTCATTGTATTTGATGCCTGAGATTGGGAACAGCACCCAGATGGCAGGCGGATGGGTGCTCCACAAATCATTAAATAAACAAATAACAGATTGTGCCTAGATAGTCGAATCTCCCAGGACGAGGGGAAATATTTGGAGAGAAATGTGAAATAAAATAATTAATCACAGCTTATCAAGCACTTAGACACTCCCAGAACTGAAAGAACTACATGTGGCAACTCAGTAATCACGAAGAGCTCCTCAATAGAAGATGCAGGATGATTACTAGTACGCATGAAAAAAGAACAAGAAAAGCGAATGTCGAGTCTGGTTCTCCTTCCTAACCCTCAGCTCGAGGTCCAGCCCCTCTACAAAGTGACATGCTGAGCACATGTTCATTCAGAGGCTGGCTGAGACCAGGGGGCAGCTTCGGCCTGACCACATTCTTCTAAGGACTGAGGGTCTTCCATCTTAGATTAAAATGAAAACATCCCTTGGAAGAGTCACCTTTATCAATAACACACCTTCGTCATTCATCTGGGAAACAGACTGAAGGCCTGGGTCAGCGATGGAAAGAGGGAGATAAAAAGCCAAAAGGAAGCAAAGGCCCTGGACAAGAATGGGTCTGGATGGGCTCCCTCCACAAACCCAACTGAGGGGCCATAAAAATCACCCCCCCTCAATCCCAGGGTTCATAACCTGGGTTTTTTCACATTATTTCAATAGTTGGTTTCCTTTGTAATCCTGTGTATTTTATTTTATGCATTTAATGATAATAGCTAGATTTTAATAGTGCCGGGCACTGAGACATGATCCTGAGAAGAACCCCACAGGCTTCCCCAGAGACTGACTGCCCAAGGAGTCCATGACACAAAAACCGCCAAGAACCCCTGGCCTAAACTCTTCCAATCCAATGGCTATGACGAATAACCATTTTGTGGAAGTCAATTTATTATGCTTAAGCCCCAAAGGAAGGAGGAACAATGAGAAACTGCAAAGACTATTAATTAAACTACCCCATGGACTAGGGCACCTGAGGAGATAACAGGCTCATTCCTGGAGGACTTTAAGGGGATACCAGAAACCACTGGGGGCGGCCTCTGGGGTCCTCCACAGCTAAGACTCTGTGATTCCATGAGCTCAGAGAAATAGCGACCCAGGCTCAAATGTTTACTGGGCCTTCCACCAAGACTACAGCCCTTCCAGAGGTGACAGAGCTAACAGGCTTCTCTCCCTGGAGCTAAACAGGTGGGAATTCTCCAGACTTCACTGGACTGGTCAGATGGACACAGAGCTGGTCACTGGGCCTGCACTGGAAGTCTACCAACCTGAGAGAGGACCCACAGAGGCTGAGCCCACTGGCACAGCCTCCAAGAATATCCCAGCCTTCTCTGTCTCTAGGATAAGATACAAATGTGTGGCCGAGAGAAAAAGAACATGGAATTTAGTGGGAGGGCCTGGATTCCAATTCCACACTTTACAACCTGTGAGACCCTAGGCTCATCTGAGCCAGTTTCTTCATCTGTAAAATGAGGGTATTAAATTAGATGACCTTTAAGGTTCCTTCCAGCTCTGAATCTATGATGTTTAATCAGGAAAAACCCATGCTTCCAAATGACAAAATTTAAAACAATATTAGGATCCATTATCTACAGCAAAGCTTCTTAAACGGTGAGCTTCGACCCCTGATGAGGTCATGTGGGGGTGGTGAAAAATGTGGCAACAGTAAAAGGTTGTGAATACCTATTCTATATGCCTTTCTACCCAAGGTCAAAGGAAAAATTCTCAGGTGAAAATGGGTGGCAAGTGGGAAAAGTTTAAGAAGCCCTGATGCACAGTAAAATGCCAATCGATGCCAATACTGCAAGGCACACCAAGGTTCTACAGTCATCTGACCCCATTCTTACCTCTTTCAATTTAGACTGGATCCATTGTCCCAAAACTGCCAAACTATCTCGAGGACAGACAGCCCAAATCATCACGAGGAAAATCAGACTTAGAAAATCCCACAAATGAACCAGACTGGCCTTCTCTGCCTGAGAACAGTCAAAAGGATCAAATGGTTATTAAACTCAACACCGTCAGACAGGTTTCTCTTGTGTCATAGGTAGCCACCAACAAGCAGCCATTCTCAACTAAGGCTCAAGGACAACAAACAAGATAGAGAAAAGTCCTTAGGTCCTTCTGGGGTTTTTCCTTCCTCCACATCCTTAATTCAGCACACACACACACACACACACACACACACACACACACACACACACACACACACACACACAGGCGAATTGAGCTTAACTCCCATAAGAGGAACATGGGGATCATCCATCCAACTTCAAGATGACCAATTTTAATAAATCTCATATAAAAGCTAAATATCCCAAGGGAGAAAATATGTCTTAACACCAAAGGTCGTTGGTTATTATAGGAAATTATAATAAAAACCTTATACCAAAGAGATCAGAATACCTATATATGCCATAAAATTACACGTGCTTAGATACATACATTTTTACTAAATACCAAATAGTAGCTAATATCTGAAGTGGGTGAGAACAATGAGCAACTTCATGCTTAAGTTTATATTTCTGCTTCCAAAGGTAACCATTTACCCAAATTAAGCTTTTTGATCTTGTCTAAGGTTATTGAGAAATGGAAAATATGTTTACATTTCTTGAAGACTGTCTTAATTTCAGTCTTGGATTACACACCAGGAAATGAAGTTCAGCCAATACTTTGATTTGCTTATAAGAGAAATTACTGTAAAATGTTTTACTTAAATATTGGTGACCTTTGTGAATTAAAGGGTAAACCTGAGTTACAATCACAACATGCTAATTTTCCTGCCCTGCTGCAGAGAGCACAGGCGTTCGATAAAAAGCAGTTACTGAGGATTCTATGATATTATGATCAGTCACAGCATGGCTGAAAGTCAGGAGACCTGAGCTGCCTCTGTCTCAACAGACCATCCTGCCTTCCTAGGACATGGAGACAGCCTGGGTTGCTAATTGCTCTCACCCACTCTACCCTAGTCTTTGTAACCTTTGTGAATGGCATAGCTGGGTAATCAGCTTATACTTCACCAACATGCTTCTTGAATCACCAACACCTTGATGCTGGACCCACAAATGACCCCTTTCTGGATTGTGTTAAGGGCTAAAATTCAAGCTAAACTGTCTAAAATATCTAATGAGTGGTCGCCAATAAATTATAAGCTTTAGCAAGAGTTAGACTTTTAAGCATTTATTAAGGAGAATAAAAATTTGGTAAAGAGAAAAAGGCCTAGATTCCTATCTATTAAAGGGAACGCACATTTCTAGCTCCGCTCTCCACCAGAGTCCCAAGGAAAGAGAGTGAGACCGAGCACCAGTCTCTTCCTTCCTCCTCCCACTAGCCCACGTCACTTCCTGATGCCAAAGAAAAGACTCCTGGTCTTGCCCTCAAAGACCTTCGCTTCATGGGTGGAACTCTTCTACAGTAAGTCTCCAGCAGGTGGCGTCATTCCAATCATTACACTTGCTGACATATGTAGTCTTAAAAGACCACAGGCTCGCCCCCTCCCACGAACAAACAAAAAAGTCAGAGACCCCCTTGCTAAATACAGAAGTATGTTTGATGGGGCAGCAAGATGGTGCAGTGGATAAAGCACTGGCCCTGGATTCAGGAGGACCTGAGTTCAAATCCAGCCTCAGACACTTGACACTTACTAGCTGTGTGACCTTGGGCAAGTCACTTAATCCTCACTGCCCCACAAAAAAAAGAAAAAAGAAAAAAAGTATGTTTGAACACAAATATAGGCATGTATTATATATGATTAGTTAATTGCTTTAACTAAGGTGATATAAAAGGAAAAAGTGAGGATGAGGAGGGAGGGAGAAGAGAGTCGGTGTGATACTGTAGACAGAATGCTGGGTTTTCAGCCAGGAAGACCCAAGTTTAAATCCTGATTCAAACATTTACTAGCTGTGTGACCCTGGGCAAGTCCCTTCATCACTGTAAAGCCCAGGTTCCATGTAAGTCAGATGGAACTAACAGCATCTACCTCCCAGTCCAGTAGGAAGGATCAAATGAGATGACATATGCAAAGCACTCTGCAAATCTTAAAGTGCTCTACAGATATAGGCTTGTATCATCATCACTATTATTATTAAATAAAAATTGGGTCTCAAAAAGAAAAACTTTAAAATGTTGGCAACATTTAAGAAATGTGCAAAAGAAATATTAGTATTTTCAGTCTTCAGAGCTGTTATTTGATATCTGATGCCTCATCTAATGATTGTAATTGCTCATTTCTTTACTGATGCACCATGATCGAGATCACGACAATATGCTGACTACAAGGCACGGGATGCGATGCCAGACACACAGATGTAGTGCATATTAAAATGTTTCCAAAGTGATGGATGGCCAGGATTGATTGAGCTGTCACAAAACAGTCAGAATGGACCAGGCAACACGGGCTCCACAGCCTAGAGTAAAGAGGCTGACGAATCAAAACGCACTACCTCACACACAGAAGCCTTCATCCAGGAGGCTTCAAGAAAGCCGGGTTCTAAGAGTGGGAACGAGTCAGGGGGAAGAAAGGAAGGGCAATTCGTACTGCTTTGTACAGTGAATAGCTCTGACCATCCCCCTTTAAACTCCATGATGGCAATGGAAATTGAAGTTAATCTAAGGGACAGGAAACCATTAACACTCGCCTCTCTAGGAGGAAAACCTTCCATCTCCTCTGCTCTGCTAAGGAGTAGCAGGAATACCCTCGAGAGGAAGAGAAAGCTCCTTGGTATGTGCCCTGTAACATGGGCACAGCTTGGGCTCTGTGGCTTCTTCTGATGGAGATTCAGGGGGTCATTTCAGTGTAAGACTAATCCCACCACAATAGCTGCCCACTGAGCAGGCTGCTGAGGTCAGTGAAAACAGCACCTCAGAGAGAAAGATATGTAACTGAACCTACATTGGAAGAGAGAGAGAGAGAGAAAGAGAGAGTGTGAGTGTGGGTGTGGGTGTGTATATATATATATATATATATATAAATATATAATTACAATAAAAGGGATTGCTTTTTGACTCCTGTTGTTTTCTCAATTTTGGTAAAACATAATGGAAATAAATGTATATTTAAATAAATGTAGAAAGAAGAAAAATAAAAGTTGTCTTCATGGGAAAAAAAAATAGTAGGGAGAAAAATCAAAGTCATTCTGCCATCTACCAAGCAGGAAGTAGGGCAAAGTTAGCCACCTAACCCTGGATGCATAAAGAAAGCTTCCAAGCCCTCACTCCATTTGCTCAGAAGGACATCCGTGGTCAGCATGGACAAAGACGCCTCCGGACTCTGGGGCACTGGCTTCCCAGCTCTCAATGATGCTGTCTGAGCCAAGGCGACAAGAAATGGCCCAGATCAGAGTGCATTTGTCAAGGAAATGATGGAGATGGAGATGAAGTCTCCCCAAACCAGGGGAATGTGCCAGCCATGTAGGTACCTGCCACCACTTGTCTCTTCTTCCTGGTTCAATAATCGGATTCTCTTATCATTAAACACTCCTTTTGAATATGAGTCCAAAAACTTTGCTAAAAAAGACTTGGCAACTTTTCTTCTCACGTCTTTGCTAGCGGCACCATGGGTCACCAGCAGCTCTACTGGAGCCACCCTCGAAAATTAGGCCAGGGGTCTTGGTTGTGCCGTGTGTGTTTGAACCGGCATGGCCTGATCTGCAAGTACAGCCTGAACATGTGCCACCAGCCGCCAGCGCTTCCGTCAGTATGCCAAAGACATCAGCTTCATCAAGTTGGACTAAATTATATCTACGGATCTCACTGATTATGGGATTACTTTGACCATCGGTGACCACCATTTTATTAGACTGTGTACAGCTATTTGGTCAATCTGCCTAAAGATGGATCCTGTTATGTGTGCTATGCTAATTTGTTTATAATAAACAGGTCATTCTCAGTTATGATTAAAAAAAAAAGACTTGGCAGTGTAGCCATCAAAGGGCAGCTCCTGGGTACAGAAGAGGTTTGCCGACAAGCGGGAGAGTGGCCTCTCTCCTCCTCAGTTTCTTCCTTGGCTTTCTTCTCAGCTGCCTGTACACCAGCATGGGCTGGAAGGCATAAGGGAATGGAACATTTCCTCTATTGTCAGATGTTTTCAAGACATGGATCAATTTTATTGAGCAATGAGCCAGAGCTGCAAAAAGGTAAACCAAGGCTTGATGTCAGGAGAAACTCACCACCATCCCAAAGTGGAGGGGGCTGCCCTGGCTGATGGCAGAAGCTCCTCACCAGAAGGCCTCCGGCAAAGCTGACAACCACTTCTCAGGAAGCATGTGCTCATGGAGAGTAGGGATGGGCTGGACTAAATGACCCATGAGGTCCCTTCCAACTCTAAAACACTACTATCCTGTGACGTGCTAAGAATTAAAAGTTACAAACGATTACAGCAAATAACCGCCATCTTCTTCAGAACGTTCCGACGTTTGTAGAACTTAAGAGTGAGAAGCGATCCTAGAAATAATCTCATTCAACCGCCTCATTTTACAGAGAAGGAAACTGAGGCCCAGGGAGGTGAAGTGGCTGAAGAGAGGCAGGAATCCTGACTCCAACCCTGGAGCTCTCTCCACCATCCCGAATGGTCTTCTCTTGCCACAATTTCTTAGATGGCAGAATATAACTTGTTCTTTTTACTGTTCCCTCTGTGAGAAAAAAATGAACATCAAAACATTCTATACTCTTGAGGCAATTAATCCGTGATGATGACAACCATTCTAACAACTGAATGCTAGTACTTACAGCATGTCCAAGCACCGCGTGAGCGATCTCATGGCCCAAAAGGAAAGTCAACTGGTGAATATCAGTGACTGCCTCGAGGAGACCAGTGAAAACAAACACTTGCCCGTTCTGCGCATACACAAAAAGAAAAGAGCACCAGACGGTAAGCTGCTGGAGCCACAGAGAAAACAGAGGTCACCAATCTAACGCTGAAATCTAATTGGGGAAACGTACTTACGGGAAGAACAAAGGCATTTATGGCAGGCTTATCCACCAAGTGAATAATCCACTTGAAGTCTGAGATGCCTGGGATGTCTTTGTTGCTTTCTACCAAATGCTGCAAAACTTTTTTCACGGCCAGGTATCTGGGATCTTTCTCAGTCAGCAGATCATTTTTAAATTCCTCCATCCACTGCATGATTAACAAAAAAAAGGGGGGTTCTAATTTAGACATTTTTAATGCTGTAAACAGTTCAAAATGTTTTATGGGAAAAGATCCAACTGCCAACAGATTTTAATTCTCCTTTTTAAAGATGTATGCAAAGATCTACATATATTAAATCACAGTTCTAAATTCTTGAAATTTGAATTATTCATGTTAAATTAATATACTTCATTATCTTGGACAACTATTAATGATTAAGATTTTTTATCTGAATCATTTTAAATTAAAATGAAATTCATCTTTTTTATGCATATGAAAACAAGAAACACATTTAAATGGTTTTTTATTCTGCTAACTGTAAAATAATGTATGAAATGAAATTTTGTATGGAGAAAACATTTTGTCATCAAGAGAAAAATGAGTATCACAGAGAAAAGTGAAACACAGAAGATAATTATTTTTATGGCCCAGTGGACTGAAAATACACTGAACCTAACTGGGTTTGGGGGAGGAGAAGAGGGACCCCTAGATGTATCATTAATTTAAAGTTTTATTCACACACACTGACAGGAGATTATTGAAATTTCAGCATTAATAGATGTGCCATTTTCTCCCCAGGTTACTGATGAAGTGCCACCATGATTAAAAACACTTCCTTTCTTCCATAAAGCTGGATCAGAGTTTACTTTGATAGAATTCAGAATACTGGAGAAAGATAATTTCATCTACTTAAGACAAAATATGAATTTTCCTTACATAGGCATACATTTTCAAAATTTTCCTCTAATATGTTACATTTTAAAGTGGGTGGTTTAGGGTTTTTTTTTTAAAGCAGTCTTGGCATAATCATACAATATTTTGAACCTCCCTCCCCCACAAATAACATAACCCACAGGTAACTATTTCAAACTTGAGTGAACCTTATAGTTTGTTTGGGGTTTTCTCTTAAAGATTAATATATTTTATTTCCCAAATATTCTGGAAAGAAATAAACGAAGCCTATTAAAAATAATGCACAGTTCCTTGCAACAACTTATCTTAGGGTATGAAACATGTTAAAACCCAGAAGAAATAAAGCAATTATATTAACCTGGTTTGAAGAAGATATTCAAATGAAATTACCATTACTGGGAGAAAAGCTCTCTAGCACTAAATACAGTGTTAGCACCTTATAACTGTATGATAATGTTCTCTTACAGGCATTCATGTTTGTTTTCTCTAATCAGTCCTTGGGACACACACCGTTAAAGAAACTGCACTGTGAAAAAAAAACATTAGAATACAAAGCAGCATCAGTTGAAATAAATTCAAAAGCTACTTTCAATCCTGAAATTATTCAACATTGTATCATTCATAATACCATTTGATTTGTAGTTAGCAATGGTCTAAATGCTCATTATTTCATATGTAACTACTGAATTACACATAAATGAATAAACTAAACAGAATTAAATGGAACAAATGACTGTGAACCAGCCTTTTGGGTTAATACTTTCGCTTGTCCACACCTACTACTTCAAGAGGCCTAGATTTCAGCAGCGCCAACGTACGGCACAGTCAGGAAACAATTTGTAAATAATCTGCCTTCCAAACTTACTTGGCCTGCCTGGTTTTCAGACAACAAAATCTCTCTCATGCTTTCCTAGACCATTTCCATAAGCAACTAGGACGGTAAAAAATCTATGTCCTGGAGCCCGCCTTCTGACAAAACGCTTCTCCAAACTCTGCCAGGTGGGTCCTCAAAGAAGAGACCTACACAGCTGGTTGCTGCCGGGTGTAATCATGTCACTCACCTCCTCCAGAATCTCCAAGGGCTCCTCCGTGCCTCTTTTAAAGCCCTTCCCAACCTGGCTCTGACAGAAGGCTCCAGATGATCTTCCCAGGCTTCAAGCACATTACTCTCACATACTCACTCTATGCTTCAGCCAAATTGGCCGATGTGCTATTCCCTCTATGTGACATTCCATGTCCTGTCTCTGCACAGGCTGTCCCCAAGGCCTAGAATTCACTCCTTCCTTGCCTCTTCCTAAAATGCCTATCTTCCCTGTTCCGCTCCCTGGAAATTACTCTGAAGATCCTCTGTATGTGGACTCTTGCTCCAGGTATGCCCTACGCACACTTGGTACAATCTGGCCACTTTCCTTGTCTTTGTTTCCTTTAGGTACATCCCCACAAATATGAACAAGACTGTAATTCTAGGGTGCCAGCATGATGATAATTCCACTGTCCTTGATAGTGAAAATATTTTGTTACGGTGACTTTACAGATCTTTCCCATTTTTCTTCTGTTTGTTGTCTTCCTTCCATTTTCTTCATTAAATGTCCTTGGGGTAATCTTGCTTTTTTGGATCTCTTGCCAAACTTTCTCTAATCTGGTTTTACCTTCTATTGCACATCCTTGCTTCATGAAAAGATAATGCTCATAATTTTCCATCCTTTGTAAAGTTTTACTAGCAAGTTTATATTTGAAACGACCTCTACCTTTCTCTACTTGGCAAGTAAGTGAAATGTCTGCTGACTACCATGTTTTCTGGGCTTTTTTGATCTTCTAACATAGTGGTGGTAACATGTTTCTAGAACACAGGTACTATGGGGATGACAGACAATAAAACTGGTTCAGAGACAAAGGGAGCTGTCACCCAAGCCACCAGTGAACTCGGTCTCTTTTCTTTTCACACCAGAATGGATCTTTAATGGGGGCTCCTCACCCGAGACTTTCGAAAACGTATTTTAGGCTTCTTAGAGGCAGGAAAAACAAATGCCACCTCAGTCTACCGCAGGCCCCTCTGAGCCCAACTTCACAAAACTTAATCCAATCCAGCCAACATTTTTCATTATCTATGATGTCCAAGAGGATGGTACTAGGCACTGGGCAGAGTGAAACCATCCTTAACCTCAAGGAACTTAGATTCCAGTGGGAATAAGTCTATGTAGAACACAAGGTGCCCCAATAACATGTGTAAGTATGACATGAGGCTCCTTGAGAAAGCAGAGAACACCAGCACCAGGGAGATGAGGTGCCAGCCTCCAGCGAGCCTGAAGAGAAGCAGCAAAGGGCCTGTGAGAATGCCCGGCCTCTGGGGCAGGGCTGGACTGGCACTGAGGAGAATTCACCCAGATACTGTGGAGTTTGGGTGTCATCAGCTGCGCCCATCATCTCAGCACCTGTGTCAGGACCATTCTGAGGACCAAACAAACTGATGCATGGAAAGAGCCTCAAACACCTTAAAGCACTCGATCAATGCTTGCTCCTATTATCCTTGTTCATCTGTAAACTGTCTCTGATTAAACCCTAAGCATGTGTGAAACCCTGAAGACCTTTAAGCAAACTCTGTCCTCACTGACAGCAGGAGGGAGAGGTCCCACTGACCTCTGGGAACCCGCAGCAGCACCAAGCAAGGCCATGCACACAGTATGTGATGCCAAAGTGTCACTTCACGGACAGAAGCTTGCACTTCTCCAGAGACACTCGTCTCTTCTGTTCAATTATCTTCCCACTCAGGAAAGGGGAATGGTTTTTGGCATCAACCGTACCTACCTTTAACATACAGCCAAGAAAGTTTTAATTCTTCATACATTCAGCTGCGATGACACTGCCCAGACAACTAACTAAGGTTTCTAAAAACCAGGATCATTTTTTTCCCAACATTAACACCAAAATCAACATATTTTATTCTGTAACTGCTTTGGAGGACGGAAATGCAGGCACAGAACCAGCAAACACAAGCAGTGAGGCTCCGACCCCAGCCCCAGCCCAGGCATGTGAAATCCATGCCAAGTCTCTGGGTTCCAAGGCTAACCCACTGCTCACACAGGCCCTTCCTTACTTGCTTTAAATAAAAGGCTATGTCAGGAACATTCTAAAAAAGATTTTCACTACTTTTACTACTTACTGCTTCATATTCCATTTGTGATAACATCATGAACTGTTCTTTCCCCAACACTAGTAACTTTTTCCGTCCTGTGACTGGACTCTCCTCCAGGTGAGTAAAATAAAAGACGACAAATAATACTCCCAAACTACTCAAGCCCAGGAATAATTTCCATTTGTTCTTCTTGACACTTTCTTTAAATAGCTCTTTCTTGTTGGGAGGAAGGGCCTGCCACCATTTTCTTATGCCCCTGTTGAAAAGGAAAAAAATTACAAATTGTAGGAAATAAATAGTATCAAATATACCAAGTCAATACAAATACATTTTGTTAGAATTAAATACATTCAAGAGCTCTCCTTTGGTTATTTTGTTTTTGTTTTTGTTTTTGGCAGGGTAATGGGGGTTAAGTGACTTGCCCAGGGTCACACAGCTAGTAAGTGTTTGGCTGGGTTTGAACTCAGGTCCTCCTGAATGCAAGGCTGGTGCCTTATCGACTGCTCCACCCAGCTGCCCCTGGTTATTTTTTGAAACATATTTTTCTATAGCAGTTACTCAACTCACAAAGCTCTTGACAAAAAGATAACAAAGAACCAAACAATACATGATTACACCATTAAACCTTATTCGAGATTGAAATTCTTCAGTAATTCTGAAGCAATCCAAATTTATTAAGAATGAGATGATGACTCTCAGATCAGTTCAGATTCTGGGAAACAGGTCTCTGAATCAGAGGCTACCAAATGCTTGGGAGGTTTCAGCTCTCCCTTCGGCCCAGTGGACTTTAGGCAAAGCCTCAGCACAGCTACATGATATGTATATGAGCCCTAATACATTCAATGTAAGGTTCCTAACTCTTGGAAAGGGATGAGTTATCTTCCACACTGCCTAAAAAGCAGGAAGGGGACACAGAAGATTGGGCAAACAACTGACAGCTATTACGTCCAAAGAGAAAGGGGCATTTCCCAGACACCATGATTCCAAAAATGGTCCATGAGACCATGAGCTATATCAACAACATGTAATACATAAAAAAGTTTTTAATTCCCTAAAAATGCATTTCTAAAATAATCAAGTAGGGGCAGCTAGGTGACACAGAGAATAGAGCACTGGCCCTGGAGTCAGGAGGAACTGGGTTCAAATCTGACCTCAGACACTTGACACTTACTAGCTGTATGACCCTAGGCAAGTCACTTAACCCCAATTGCCTCACCAAAAAAATTAAAACAAAATAAAATAATCAAGTAAATGCAAAAGTTTGGAATATTCACTATAAAACCTAGAAAAATTCATTTTACAAATAATATTTTATAATCATCCTGGTCTCAAACCTTTTCCTATGATAATCCACTTTCCACCAAGCTGCCAAAGTGATTTTATTAAGGCGTCTGATCATGTAAATTCCCTCACGCTCCCCCCCATACACACACAAACTAGAGTGGCTCCCAGGTACCTCTCAGATAAATAGAACTTTCATTAACGTTTAAATCTCTGCTAAACCCGGCTCCTCCTCCCTTTCCACTCTTCTTACACTTGAGCTTATGTTCCGTGTCCTGGCCACAATGGCCTTTCTACTCCCTGTTCCTCACCTCTGTCCACACATGCCATGGCAGTGGCTGTCCTTCTTCCCTGCTCACATGCCTCTTTCCTCATGAAGCCCTTGCTGATCCATCCCCCAGCAGCCATCACCCTCCCTCCCAAAATGACCTTGTATTCCATGTTCTGTACACAGCCTGTGAAAACTTACATGGGTGCTTGTTATCTCCCCCATTCGACTGTAAGCTCCTAACCGGGACCTTACAACATATTCCACACTCAGTTTAAAAAGGATTCATAACCTGAATGTTAAAAATCATACCATAGGGGGCAGCTAGATGGCACAGTGGATAAAGCACCAGCCCTGGATTCAGGAGTACCTGAGTTCAAATCCAGCCTCAGACACTTACTAGCTGTGTGACCCTGGGCAAGTCACTTAACCCCAATTGCCTCACCAAAAAAAAAAAATCACACCATAAAAAAGAATGGGAGGAGAAATAAATGACAGGTCTTTCACACCAGTGGGTAAGGAGTAAGGCAATTACAAAAGACAAACTAGGTAACTGTGAGTACATCAAATTGAAAAGATTTTTCATAAACAAATGAATGAAACAAGGAAGGATAAGATGGAAATGTTCAGCTGGGACAATCTTTGTATCAAGTACCTTTGATAAGGGTCTGATATCCAAGACATAGAGAAAATAAACAGAAATACATGAGCAAAAGCCATTCTCCAAAAGATAAGTGGTCAAAGGATGTGAATATGCAGTTCACAAAAGAAGAAATGCAAACTATTAACAACTACATGAAAGAACTTTGTCAAAAATCAAATAGAAACAGGGGTCACTAAGCCATACATAAGGATCCCTTGTGGGCCACAACCACATATTTATATTATCTACATTTCATTGGATTTTTGCTTATTTTGTTAAATATTTTCCAATTACATTTTAATCTGATTTGGGATGCACTAGGGAGTATCGAGGGCCATATGTCTGACTCTGTTCAAATTCACTAATAATATGAGAGATACAAATTAAAACAACCTTGAGCTTTCACCTCATGGCTAGCAAGGTGACAAAGACAACACAATATAGGAACAGTTCATTTTGGAGGGGTGTGAACAAACAGGCACATGAATGCATTACTGATGCAGCTGTGAAGTCATCCAACCCATCTGGAAAGTAAGGTGGAATTATGTCCCCCAAAATACCCAAAAGTTCATAGAGTTTGATCCAGAGATTTGATTGTTAGGGATATAAATCAGGGAGAGAATGACAAAAAGAAAGGCCACATAAGCATCCGAAACCATACAGCAACACTTTTTGTGGCAGCTGAGAATCCAAAGATGGGAAACCATGTGCGTGGAATGTCACCAATAAAATCAGCCTTTAGTGACATGTTGGTGAGTTTTATGGAAATGTTTTTCCCTTCTTCCTCTTTTCACTATGCTTGCTTATACCTACTGTTCTGAAGGGGTATGAACTGTGAGTCTGCCACCATGATTGTTTCTGGTCTGAGAGAGATGGCCAAATGACCATCCTGTTATGAATAACCTTCTGGGTGTATTAATAAAATGATTAAATTACCTAGGGAAAAAAAGGATGGTTCTCTGCAAGTGGGTGAGATGCAAGAGGATATGCAGGTGATATACAAACAAAATATATCAATAAAAATTACTGAACTTTCTTTGGAAGATTTACTTTTCTTCATATCCCCAGCACTTAACACAAAGCTTCCCAAGTAAGTAGTAAATAAATGCTTTAGTTTGTGGATCTGGCCTGCTAAGTGAGGTACAACACGTAGCTATACTTGACAAGTCTTTAGACAAAGCATTTGAATGGATATGGCATAAATATTATTTTGAAAGACATCTACAATACATTGTGAAATACATCAAATAAATCTCATATCAGAAAATTATATGTCTAAAAAATGACATCTTCATTTTCTTTCTTTAAAAAAGTTTCCCAATATTTCTATCCTGGTATATGCTAGAATTAAGTTCTTTCACTGCTATTGGTCTTACTTGGCTAAGCAAATACTGGTTTTGACATTCCTGTTTCCAGTGTCCTTGAAATTAATGTGACGTTGCACATTACTAGACATTCACACACAGCTCTGGAAATCAGGTTGGCTTCTGTCCTCAGCCTCCAATGGTGGAATATGTACCATAAACCAGAACATAAAAAAAGGCACAAAGCTTCACATTATTGAGAAAGAGCCAATGATTCCCACTTCTGTGACATAATAGTTTCTGAGAACACACAAGTGAATGGAATGGAGTAGAGACTTATTTCCTTAAGGATTTTCAACCAAGCTTTTAATGGAAAAATGCTAAAATGTCAGTTTTACTTGCCTGTACATTATGACTGATGCTTCTGCACAGAGATGCGAGCCAGCGCTGCCAATGCTCACAGAGCCACGGTGCTCATGCATTCTGATCAAACACCCATGAAAACTATCAAATGAGTGAGTAAAGACGCCCCCCCCCAAAAAAAAAAAACCCAAAGGTTTACTAGGCATTGTGAAATTACCAGAGTGTTAAATGTGAGGGACTTCTCATCTCACAGACTTCAGTGGAGGAGTCAAAACATCCCTTCCAGACCTTCGCCGACCTTCACTAATCACCTTCTCTTCCTTTGAGGTTCATGCAATTTATGGCCCAAATCCCATCCTGGTGCCTAGTATCTACCTTCCTTCCTCAAGGACTTCAGTGCCTGGTTTACAGTCTCTTTCTTCTCCATCTCCTGACCCCCTTCAAATCCCCTGACTTCTCCCACAACCGACTCCTCCTTCCACCTCAGCTACACACAATGATGGTCACATTCTTCACTCTGCCAACCCCCAGTGTTCTACTTCCACCTTCATGGAGTCTGAAATCCTTTTATCTGATATAATCATTCATTCCGTCCTTCTCTTGCCTTATGACTCCTAACCCTGTACTTTGTCATCCCATCCTTCTACCCCTCCGTTCTGTCTTTCACCATCAACCCTGCACTGGCTACTCTCCTCCCATCCCCTATCTTGACCCCTTGGTTAACTGACTCACGTCTACACTAGCCTCCATTCAGGATTCTTTCCACCTTTGTCCTACTGCCAATCATAGTTGACCAAGCCCCAGCACAGGATTACTGCCACTGATGACTCCTTGATTCCTTAATGAAGATGGAGGGAATCACAAAACTGCTGACTAGGCCCTCCAAAAATTTCTATCATCTGACCTCTCCTGGGCCTTCATGATAGCAAAGCAAACATTCTATTCCTCCCAAATTGATTTGCTAGCCCATTCTCCACAGCAGCTTTCCTAACCTATTCATCTCTCCTCTAGTCTGCCACAGCAACTTCTTCCCCTTCTGTCTTAGCTGAGGTCCCCCCATCACACATCACTGAAAAAACAGCACCCCTCCTCCTCTCAACATACCTTCATTCCAGTCTCAAAAGAAAAGGCAGCCCTTCTATTGCCAAGTCAAAGTCCTTGACATCTGTCCTTGAACCACCCCTCTCCACTTCTCCAGCCAACTGCTGCCACTCCTATTTCTACTCTCTTTCTTATAATCCATCTCTCTTCATCTAGGCTCCTGTCCTGAGGCCTACAAGCAGGTCAAGATCATTCCCATGCTTAAAAAACCCTCACTTGAAAAAAAATAAGAAATACATAAATAAGAAAAAGAAAAAAAAAGCAGGGCAGATAGGTGGTGCAGTGAATAAAGCACTGGCCCTGGATTCAGGAGGACCCGAGTTCAAATCCAACTTCAGACACTTGACACTTACTAGCTGTGTGACCCTAGGCAAGTCACTTAGCCCTCATTGCCCAACCAAAAACAAGGAAAAAAAAAGAAAAAAACCCTCACTTGATCCAAACCCTCCTGCCAGCTCTTGTGCCATATTTCTTCTTCCCTTCATGGTTAAACTCCTTAGGAAACCTGGGAAGACTTGTATGAAATGATGCTGAGTGCAGTGGGTGGACAGAAGTAAAACAATTTATATAATGACAACCCTGTAAAAGTAAGTAACTTGGAGAGACTAAAATCTCTAAGACAGTGATCAACCATGATTTCAGAGACTGATGATGAAATCTGCCACCCACCTCCTGAAAGAGACAGGATGGACTCATGGTGCAGAATGAGACAGACTTTTTGGACATCACCCATGTAGGAATTTGGTTTTCTTGACCATGTGTATTTAATACAAGGATTTTGTTTTTGTTGCTGTTTCCTCCCAATGTGGGGAGGGAGAACAGATGGAAGGGAAAGAGAGAAAATGTGTGTTTATTTTCCAAAAATTATATTTCATTAAAAAGCAATCAGCACGGGGCAGCTAGGTGGCACAGTGGATAGAGCACTGGCCCTGGATTCAAGAGGACCTGAGTTCAAATCCAGTCTCAGATACTTGATACTTACTAGCTATGTGACCCTGGGCAAGTCACTTAACCTCAATTGCCTCACCAAAAAAAAAAAAAAGAGCAATCAGCACCTCCCCATCCTCTCCTCTCACTCAACTCTAGACCCTATGCCATCTGGGTTCCCATTTTATTCAATCAAATAAAATTGCCCTTTGCAAAGTTAACGATGATTTCTTAATTGCCAAACAGAATGGCCTTTTCTCAATCTTGAATCTCTTTTATCTTTCTCTAATATTTGAGACTGTCAATAAATCACTTAATCAATACACATTTACTAAGATGTGCTAAGCACGCGCGCGCGCACACACACACACAGAGTCAAAAGACAATTCCTGCCCTCAAGCAGCTTACAATCTAATGGGGAAGATCATATGTAAAAAAGCATACAAAGTAAGCTACATACAGGATAAAAAGGAAATAATTAACAGAAGGCAGTAGAATTAAGGAGGGGTTGGGGAAGACTTCCAATAAACAATAGGATTTTAGTTGGGACTTAAAGGAAGCCAAGGAGGTCAGTAGTCGGAGCAGAAAGAGAGATTTCTGGGCATGAGGATCAAACAGAGAAAATGCCCAGAGCCAAAGGATGGTGTGTGCTGTTCAATGAGCAGCCAGGAGGCCGGCGTCCCTGAATCAAAGTGTACATTTCAGGGAGTAAGGTGTAAAGCAGGACGGGGCTAGGTTATGAAAGGCTCTGACTGCTGAACAGAGGGTTTCATATTTGATCATGGAGGTGACAAGGAGCCCCTGGGGTTTCTTGACTAGGAGATGATACGGTTATCCTGCACTTTAGGAAAATCACTGGTAGCCGAATGGAAGATGGACTGAAGATGGGAGAGACTTGAGGCAGGCAGACCACCCGGCAGCTATTGCAGTAGTCAGGCATGAGGGGATGACAGCATCAGGGAGAAGGGAGCGTATTCAGGGGCTGCTGGAGAGGTGAAATCAATGGGCCTTGGCAACAGCTTGGATATGGGGGTTTGGGGGGCGGGGTGAGAGCAGGACACCCAGATTGAAAGCCATGGGGACTGGGGAAGGTAGGAGGGCAGAAGGATTTAGGGGGAAAGACAACAAGTTCTGTCACGGAGAAGCTGAATTTAAGATGTCTACTGGACACCCAGTTTGAGATGCCTGAAAGGCAGCTGGAGATGTAAGACTGGAGGTCAGCAGAGAGGCTGGGGCAGAATAAGTAGGTTTGAGAATATTCAGTGTAGAGAGAGTCATTAAACCCATGGGAGCTGCTGAGATCACCCCGAGAAACAGTACAGAGGGAGAAGAGAAGAGGGCCCAGGCCGCAGCCTTGGGGGACATTCAGGGTCAGAATGACTTGGATGAGGGTCCAGCAAAGGAGGCAGAGAAGGAATGATCAGAAAGATAGGAGAAACAGGGAGTGGAGGGGAGAGACAGAGACAGAGAGACCAACACACACAGACAGAGAGACAGAGACAGAGAGACCAACACACAGACAGACACAGACAGAGACAGAGAGACCAACACACACAGACAGACACAGACAGAGAGACAGAGACAGAGAGACCAACACACACAGAGAGACAGAGACAGAGAGACTAACACACACAGACAGACACAGAGAGACAGAGACAGAGAGACACACAGACACACACAGAGAGACAGAGACAGAGACAGAGAGACCAACACACACAGACACACACAGACAGAGAGACAGAGACAGAGAGACCAACACACACAGACACACGCAGACAGAGAGACAGAGACAGAGAGACCAACACACACAGACAGAGAGACAGAGACAGAGAGACCAATACACACAGACAGACACAGACAGAGACAGAGAGACCAACACACACAGACAGACACAGACAGAGAGACAGAGACAGAGAGACCAACACACACAGAGAGACAGAGACAGAGAGACTAACACACACAGACAGACACAGAGAGACAGAGACAGAGAGACAGAGACAGAGAGACCAACACACACAGACACACGCAGACAGAGAGACAGAGACAGAGAGACAGAGACAGAGAGACCAACACACACAGACACACAGACAGAGAGACAGAGACAGAGAGACCAACACACACAGACAGACACAGACAGAGAGACAGAGACAGAGAGACAGAGACAGAGAGACCAACACACACAGACAGACACAGACAGAGAGACAGAGACAGAGAGACCAATACACACAGACAGACACAGACAGAGAGACCAACACACACAGACAGACACAGACAGAGAGACAGACAGAGAGACCAACACACACAGACAGACACAGACAGAGACAGAGAGACCAACACACACAGACAGACACAGACAGAGACAGAGAGACCAACACACACAGACAGACACAGACAGAGAGACAGAGACAGAGAGACCAACACACACAGACACACACAGAGAGACACAGACAGAGAGACAGAGACAGAGAGACCAACACACACAGACACACACAGACAGAGAGACAGAGACAGAGAGACCAACACACACAGACACACAGACAGAGAGACAGAGACAGAGAGACCAATACACACAGACAGACACAGACAGAGAGACAGAGACAGAGAGACCAACACACACAGACACACGCAGACAGAGAGACAGAGACAGAGAGACCAACACACACAGACAGACACAGACAGAGAGACAGAGACAGAGAGACCAATACACACAGACAGACACAGACAGAGACAGAGAGACCAACACACACAGACAGACACAGACAGAGAGACAGAGACAGAGAGACCAACACACACAAACACACGCAGACAGAAAGACAGAGACAGAGAGACCAACACACACAGACAGAGAGACAGAGACAGAGAGACCAATACACACAGACAGACACAGACAGAGACAGAGAGACCAACACACACAGACAGACACAGACAGAGAGACAGAGACAGAGAGACCAACACACACAGAGAGACAGAGACAGAGAGACTAACACACACAGACAGACACAGACAGAGAGACAGAGACAGAGACAGAGAGACCAACACACACAGACACACGCAGACAGAGAGACAGAGACAGAGAGACCAACACACACAGACACACAGAGAGACAGAGACAGAGAGACCAACACACACAGACACACAGACAGAGAGACAGAGACAGAGAGACCAACACACACAGACAGACACAGACAGAGAGACAGAGACAGAGAGACCAATACACACAGACAGACACAGACAGAGAGACCAACACACACAGACAGACACAGACAGACAGACAGAGAGACCAACACACACAGACAGACACAGACAGAGACAGAGAGACCAACACACACAGACACACACAGAGAGACAGAGACAGAGAGACCAACACACACAGACACACGCAGACAGAGAGACAGAGACAGAGAGACCAACACACACAGACAGACACAGACAGAGAGACCAACACACACAGACACACAGACAGAGAGACACAGACAGAGAGACCAACACACACAGACACAGACAGAGAGACAGAGACAGAGAGACAGAGAGACAGAGACAGAGAGACCAACACACACAGACACACGCAGACAGAGAGACAGAGACAGAGAGACCAACACACACAGACAGACACAGACAGAGAGACAGAAACAGAGAGACCAACACACACAGACACACACACAGACAGACACAGACAGAGAGACAGACAGAGACAGAGATGTCCCAAACAACCTCCACCTCTCCGCTGGGTGACTCTCTCCTCTCTCCATTTTCACAGCAATGAGCATGTTCTCCACATGTTCTCCCTGGTTCTGTTATCTGTCCAACTCCCCCATCTCTGTCTCCCCTGCTGGTTCTCCGTCAGACTTGTCCTCTTTGAATATCTCCCCAAATTCTGCCCTGGGCTCCCTTCTCTTTTCACTCATCTCACTATCTCACTTGGGGACCTTCCAAGCTGCTCTCCCTTGTCCTCTTCAGGCAGACAACTCCTAGATCTACTGGGCACTAATCTCTCCTTAGCTACAATCACTGCATCTTGAACTGCCCAAATGCATCTCACACTCAACATGTGCAAAAGCAGAATTCATTAACTTCTGCCCCAAACCCTTCCCTCTTCCCAATTTCCCTATTATTGTAGAAAGCGCCATCATTGGGGCAGCTAGGTGGCGCTGTGGATAAAGCACTGGACCTGGATTCAGGAGTCCCTGAGTTCAAATCCGGCCTCAGACACTTGACACTTACTAGCTGTGTGACCCTGGGCAAGTCACTTAACCCCAATTGCCTCACTTTAAAAAAAAAAAAAGCGCCATCATTCTCCCAGTCACCCAGGCCTCAAACCTTATTCTCACTCACCCCATGTAGCTGATCCATTGAGAGATATTGTTGTTTCCACCTTCATAGCATTTCTCTTCCACCTCCCCTTCTCTCCACTCATAGCTACCATCTTAATTCAGGCCCTCATCACTTCTCACTGCGCTAGCCTCCTAAAGAGGGTCCTTGCCTCAAGTCTCTTCTCATTCCCATCTATCCCTCATTTGGTTGGCAAAGTGATTTGTATAAAGTGTCTGTCTGTCTGTCTGTCTCTCCCTCTCCCCCGCCTCCCTCTCCCCCCCTCCCCCTCTCCCTCTCCCCCCCTCCCCTCCCTGCTCATTTGTTACAGGGATTGTGTTTTTCCTTTTTTTTATTGAGGGCAAGGATTGACAGCTAGAGCCAGAAAGGCCAGAAGAAAGAGAGCAGAAAAGAAATGAGATTATTGGAGCATTTTTACAAATGTAATGATGGGAACAGAAGTTAGTTCAGAGAGAAACACAGACAAGCAGGACAATCTTGAAAGTAAAATGTTAGACGGACGGACAGATGGATGCATAGACAGACAGAAATTGATAGAAAAAATATTTAAAGCAAGCTACACAATAGAGAACCACATCTCCACAAAGCTTCCTCTTCTATTGTTCTTTCTCTTTTTCTGGTGTTCATTAAAATCAATACGAAAAAATGTTAAAGGCACTTGGCCTAAGGTAGGTTATATGAGACAAGCTATTAAAATTCCTTCTACTTTTATAAATCATTATTTCCACCTTTGCAAGGAGAAAAAAGGGAACAAGCATTCATGAAGCACTTCCTTATCAGTGCCAGGCCCTGTGCTAAGGACTTAACAATGATCATCTCATCTGATCCTCAGAACCACACTGGGAGGTAGGTGCTATTATTATCCCATTTTATGGCTGAAGAAACTGAGGCAGACAGAGGTTAAGTGACTTGTCTAAGGTCACACAGTTAGAAAGTATCTGCAGCTAGATCTGAACTCCATTCTTCCTGATTCCAGGTTGGCACTCTATCCACTGTGCCACCAGCTGCCTTGCAAACACTCATTTCCTATGAGGATAGGACCGAGGAGCAGCAAACTGATATTTCTTGTGATTTTTGTCTGTAAGTTCTAAAAGCAAGCCTTAAAAACCAAGGGCCTGTTCTGGAGACCTGAACTGAGATCAAACATTTCTAGCTATAAATGTCTGTTTCACAAATTCACAGTCAAGAGTAGACATCAAAGAATGACTGGTGGGAACTGGCTGGCCCGGCTCAGGCCAGGCTGGGTTCCCTCCAGTCTCCTCATCTCCTTCAGGTCGACAGTCTGTGCTCAAAGATTCCTCTCTCTCTGATCTTCTATATCTGTGATCCAACCCAGCTGAAAGAGCTAGCCCATGAGCATGCAGAGCCACTGCCTGGGACTTCAGACAGATCTCACAGAGCAGGAGGACCACAGGTCTGGAAGGGGGCTAAGGGGATCCTGGACACCCAGAAAAAAGCATGAGCATAGAATCTGAAGTCTAGAGTCAGTGGCCTTGTCTTTGCTTCCCAAGAAAATTCTAGAATCTAGTACTGAAGAGATGCCCAGAAAACCAACATACTAGATGCCAGCTAAGATCCAAAAAGATCCTGACAAGTTGCAACCCTGGGCTGAATCCAACCAGATGGCACCTAGAAAAAGAAGCAATAACCAGAAAAGACCAGCACTGTAAAGGGCAGAGCTGCTTCGGAGTGGGCAGTGTCAATCCCATGTCCAGGTCACCCATACACACATGTATACTGATGCATGCACGTGCACATTCATACATGCATATGCCTATGCTGTAGTCATGTATGTGTACAACAGCAGGCCTGCCAGACTAAGCATGTTTCTTATTCTGACATGGTTACTAAGCTGGCTAAAAGAAAATGGGCAGGAAATGCCACCCACCGGGTCCACCTAGATCTTAGCCAAGCATTTCGCAAAGGCCTCAGGCTGTGACTGTAAACCTTAAAGCACCATGGTAATTGTAATTAACAATAGCCTGGAAGGTCTCTGTGAGACTGCCCCAGGGATCTGTGCTTGGCCCTGCATTACTGAGTGTGCAGAGCTGGATAAAGGACCCAAAACTGGGAAAGAGCAGCAGTACACCAGAGGCCAGAGAAGATGCCTGCATCCCAGAGCTCCCTCCTCCTCTGCAATTCTGTCATTCTTTTTTTGTTTTTGTTTTTGTTTTTGTGGGGCAATGGGGGTTAAGTGACTTGCCCAGGGTCACACAGCTAGTAAGTGTCAAGAGTCTGAGGCCGGATTTGAACTCAGGTCCTCCTGAATCCAGGGCTGGCTCGTGTCCAGGACCTCCTGACTGTGAGGCTCTCCGGGGAGAAGGGTCCTTCTAGGAGCTCCCAGTCTGGGGAGGAGACAACACACAAACAAGACAGACGGGGGGAGCCTCCAAGAGAAGGCACTGGAATTAAGGGGTATCAGGAAAGACTTCTTAGAGGAAGGTGAGATTTGAGCAGCCAGAGAGGGTAGCAGGGAGAGAACCACAAGCCTGGAGCAGACAGTGAGAAAGCACAGGGTCAGAAGGAGGAGGGTCTGACTCAAGGGACAGCAGAGAAGCCACTGCCACCGTCACTGGGAAGAAGGTGAAGAAGAGAGGATACAAGAAGCTGGAAAGGCAGGAGGGGCTGGGTCATAAAGGGTCTGAATGCCACTGGAGGATTCTGTACTTGAGGCTGGAGGCAATAGGGAGCCACGGGAGTTTACTGAGTAGGGGAGTGAAATGATCAGAGGTGGGCTTTATGAAAACCACTGCAGTGGCTGAATGGAGGCTGGACTGGAGTGGGGAGAAACTTGAGGCAGGCAGGCCATGAGGAGTTACTGCAGTAGCCCAGGTGTGAGGTGCTGGGGGCCTGCACCAGGGCAGGGGCAACGTCAGAGTAGAGAGGAGGGCGCACATGAAAGATATCACAAAGGCCGACCCAACAGGATTTTACAACTGCTTGGATATGGGGGGAGGTGTATGTGAAAAAGAGGGAGGAGTCCAAGGTGACTCCTCCATTGTTAGCTATTAGTCAGAGGGGCTGGGGTGATGGGAGCACCTTCAACAGCAACAGGGAAACCGTTCCAGAAAACCTGCGATAAAAGATGCTATCAAACTCCCGATAGAGAGCTCACAGATTCAGGCCTGTATTTGGGGGGGACACAGGTGATGTGAGCGTTTGTTGTTTGACTCTCTCTCTCCCCCCCCTCCTCTCTCTCTCTCTCTCGCTCTCTCTCTCTCTCGCTCTCTCTCTCACGCTCTCTCTCTCTCTCTCTCTCTCTCTCTCTCTCTCTCTCTCTCTCTATATATATATATATATATATATATATATATACACACACACACACACACACACACACACACAATGGACTTTGTTTTTCTTGCTTTCTCAATGTGTGGGGGAGGTGAAAGTGGGAGGGAGAGAATTCCAGACTGAAAAGAAAACAAAAATGAACTTTTAAAAACAGGGAAGTCAGGAAGAAAGGAGAGTTGGGGGGCAAGATAATGAATTCAGTTTGGGGCTATGTTCTAAGATCCCTTTAAATGCTGACATTCTGCAACTGAGCACCTCTCATGGAGAAATGAATAAAATGATGTAGAATCAAGAATAACTTTTTTTCTTTAGAAAAGCCAACTTTCCCCACACTCTGAAGTACGAGAGTAAAAAATAGTATTTCACCTGCCAACGATGATTGCAAGAAATTTCTGTATTGGCTTAAGAATGATCCAGAGAAGGGGAGTGGGCGCTGCCCGAAGACTCGATGACGTGTGGAAATTGCCGACATCTTTCATCCCTTTCACAGGCAAGCCCTTCCCAGGGACGAATCCTGAGCACACTAGGACAGCACCTCTCTCCTTTGATCTCTGCCGTGAAGAGAAGGGGGGCCACCCAGAGCAATTGCTCATCCTCCTCCAAGGTTCTCTGCTTTGGGCACTTAAAAGCCGTCCCTGGCTGTTATTACAGGTCCTAGAGAAGGGAAGGCTTCCTCTGGGTAAAGAGCTGAGTCCAAAGCTCTTCCTCAGGCTTTGTCCTTGGCATCTGTCCCCAACATAGTTCACTGGTACCTGATGATGACTCTTGGGAGTCAGAGACCAACATGGTCTGGGAGAGTTTTTCCAGTTAGTCAGTGAAGTTAACCGAAAGAAAACACAGTTTCTACTAGCAGACTGTAGGCCACAGATGGTGTTCATTTTTCCTTTTTGCTTGATTATCCTAGAACATAGAAAGGAAACTATAAATATATCAGCAGAATACCTGCGACTTAACAAACAGAATTTTCTTTCTGTAACAGGCGTGTCAGGTCATTGCTCACTTAGCAGCCTTTTAATTAAAAGGACCGAGTGTTTCACACGCTCTCGCCCTTCGGGGATACCTTTCAATGAGACAAACAATAACAGAGTGGGGCATTTCCCAAACTGTTCTGGTCACACAACACTTAGGGACTCGAACTGAGTCTGGGTCATAGGACAAAGGGCAAGAGAGAGGGAAATGTAGGCAGAAAAAATGGAGCCTGTTGTCATATAGGAAAAACATGGCGCCTGTAATAAGTAGTTTGGATATGGAGATAATTAGTATCTTGTCCACATCAACAGAAACCCAAGAGGGTCCCAAGGTTGTTCCCCACCTCTTTCCCCTCCCCCACCAGATGCTATGGACATGGACACCATCTATCACTGAAGCACAGGGTTCGAGAGTTGGCAGGACCCTAAGCAGCCATGCAGTGCAACCCACAGTCCCGAGGAATCCCTGCTATAACCCACCCAACAAGCAGTCGTCCAACCTGTGCTTGAAGATCTTCAGGGAGAGGGAACCCATTCCACTTCTGTTAACAGGTGTTTCTGGACATCTCGCCTCAGTTTGCCTCCCCACAACCTGCACCCTGAGCTCTCCCCTTGGTCCCCTGGAGCCAAATGGTCTCTTAAAGCACCTGCCTTCCAAGCAGCCATCCTCCTCATTCCCCTTCCACTGGAACCCCGGCCTTGGCAGCAGGAGCTCTGACGAGAGAGTTTGGGCCCAATCCCGCCTAGAATCAAACCCGGGGTCACTTCCTGGCCATTTCCAAAGCCTGCCAGCAGGTGCACAAGCCCCCATTTTACCTTCTGCCCCTTAGAATGTAAACTCCGCAAGGGCAAGAGCAAGGACCAGCCTGCTTCTGTTTACAGCTTTCTCTCCAAGGGCTCTCCCCCTCTCCCCCCCCCACCTCACTATCCACAGATAAAAAGCACTTAAGCAATGCTTCAGCATTCAAGTCAAATAATCCTACAAATACTTGTCCCCAGTCTTCTCCAGGCTAAACCAGACCTGCTCCTTCAGCCAATCCACCTATGACCTGCATGCCAGGTCTTGCCCTCCTGGGGCCCTCCCCTGGGCACTCCGAAGCTTAGCAAGGTCCTTAACCCGAGATGCACACAACTGAGTACCTGCTCCAGAGCAGGCCTAGAAGGGCAGAGCACAACAGGACCACCACCTTCCTGGTCCCACAGTCTATGTAGCCTATTCAATCCTTTGGAGAACGATCTAGATTCCATCAAGACAGCATTTGCCTCGGTTTACCAATCAGACAAATTGTATATAGTCACATCATAGAGAGGAGACACCTCTCACGACCATGGCTGTGGATCAGAAGTATCAGTGGAGATAAAATGGAGAATTGTGATTACTTCAGATTGGAGAGTTTGTGTAAAAACAAAATCAGGGTTGTCAAAATTAGAAGGGAGGGGCAGCTAGGTGGCACAGTGGATAAAGCACCAGCCCTGAATTCAGGAGGACCTGAGTTCAAATCCCGCCTCAGACACTTGACACTTACTAGCTGTGTGACTCTGGACAAATCACTTAACCCTCATTGCCCCACAAAAACCAAAAACAACAACAAAAAAAAAAATTAGAAGGGAAATAGTTAACTGAGAAAAAAAACTGTTTGCAGCAAATTTCTCTAATCAAGATCTGATATCTAAGATCTACAGGAAACAGATAAGAACCAGAGCTATTTTTTTTTAAATAATAAATATTTTTTATTTAAAGTTTTGAGTTCCAAATTCTATCTGTCCCTCCCCTCCCCAACCCCTCCAGGCAGTAAGCAAACAGATATAGGTTACTTATGTGCAATTATGGAAAACATTACCATATTACTCATTTTGCATAAAAAAACTTGAGTAAAAGGAAAAAATGAAAGTGAAAAATAGCATGCTTCAGTCTATGTTCTTTCTCTGGAGGTGGATAGTCTGCTTCATCATTAGTGTTTTGGGATTGTCTTGGATCATGGTATTGCTGAGAATAGTTAAGTCATTCCCAGTTCTTCATCAAATATTACTGTCACTGTGCACAAGGTTCTCTTGGTTCTGCTCACTTCACTATATATCAGTTCATATAAGTCTTTTGAGGCCTTTTTGAAATCATCCTGCTTGTCATTTCTTATAGCATAATAATATTCCATCACCATCATATAACAGCTTGTTTAGCCACTCCCCAATTAATGGGAATTCCTTTGATTTCCAATTCTTGGCCACCACAAAAAGAGGTGCTAGAAATATTTAGGTCTTTTTCTCTTTTTTGGGATGTTTTTGGGATATAAACCTAGCAGTGGTATTGCTGTATCAAAAGGCACACACTGGGGCAGCTAGGTGGCGCAATGGATAGAGCACTGGCCCTGGAGTCAGGAGTACCTGAGTTCAAATCCGGCCTCAGACATTTGACACTTAGTAGCTGTGTGACCCTGGGCAAGTCACTTAACCCCAATTGCCTCACCAAAAAAAAAAAAGGCATGCACAGTTCTATAACCCTTTGAGCCAACTGCGTTCCAGAATGGTTCGATCTGTTCACAACTCCACCAACAGTGGATTAAACAGAGTTATTTCTCCAACAGATAAATGGACAAAGGATACAAACAGTTCACAAAAAAGGAAATACAGTGACCTGATACAAAGTATCAGTAACTAGATTAAAAAAATGTTTTCAATCATGAATAATAAAAGAAACTCAATTAAAACAACTCGGAGTTTCCATCTCATTCCCATCAGACTAGCTAAAGCAAACAAAAAAAAGGAAGATGACAATTGATGGAGGGGCTGGGGGGGGGGGGTTCCAGGCCCACTAACTTCCTGCTGATAGAACAGCCAATTAATCCAACTATTATGACAGTTGAGAATTATACCTAAAAAAATCATCTCACTGTGAATGACACCCTAATTCCTATGTCTCACCACTCCCAGACTTGTATGCCAAAGGTATCAAAGACAGAAAAGGCCTACAGCAACAACATATACACCACACCTCTTTTTTTGTTGTAGCAAAGAAAAGAAACAAAGAGGGCACCTATCGGCAACCTGGGATGGAGCTAAACTATCACCAAAGAAGGATGTGTACCATCAAAAACGACAAAGACATTCAGAAAAATGTGGAAGAACACACAGGCCTGATGCCAAGTCAGTGGTAGAATCAGGAGAAGAATTAATAGAAACTTTGTAAAGGAAAACAACTGTGAAAGACTATTTATAGAGACTGACCAATACGATGACCAATTAAAGACAGACCATGGAGCAAACTACCCACTTCTGACAGAGAGGGGACAGAATAAAGGTGCCCGGTGAGACATATGTTCTCAGACACAACCCAGGTATGGATGTTTTGTTTGACTACACTCATTTGTTACAAAACAGGACTTTTAGGCTTTTATTCTTGGGGAGCTGTGGAAGTGGGAGGAGGGTGATAGTGATACAAAAAATTAGAGAAAAAAGAGCATCAATAAAACATCTAGAAAAATACACACAAAAAAAGTTTTCTTTCATAAAATGACTAATATGGAAATTTGTTTTGCATGACTGCACATGTATAACCTATATCAAATTGCTTGTTTTCTCAATGAAGAGAGAGGGGAAGGGGGAGAGAAAGATTTTGGAACTCAACATTTTAAAAAATGAATGTTGGGGCAGCTAGGTGGCGCAGTAGATAGAGCACCAGCCCTGGAGTCAGGAGTACCTGAGTTCAAATCCAGCCTCAGACACTTAACACTTACTGGCTGTGTGACCCTGGGCAAGTCACTTAACCCCAATTGCCTCACTAAAAAAAAAAAAATGTTGGAGTAGCTAGGTGGTGCAGTGGATAGAGCACCAGCCCTGTATTCAGGAGGACCTGAATTCAAATCCAACCTCAGACACTTAACACTTACTGGCTGTGTGACCCTGGGCAAGTCACTTAACCCCAATTGCCTCACCCAAAAAAAAAATGTTAAAAATTGTTACATCTAACTGAAAAGGTAAATTTCAAAAAAATTTTAAAGAACAAATGAAAAAACATGTTTTTAAAGAAGATAATCTACCATGCTACTTCAAGAAGATTGAGGACAGCAAACAAAAATTCAAACTACCTTGTACTTGCTTATTTGTATATATTTTATACCCTTAACTCCAGGTGAGGATCAAGGGTATTTTTTTAACCACAATATTCTGCACACAGTAGCCACTTAATAGATGTTTACTGAAATAAAGGGAATAAGGAAAGGAAAGAGAAAAATACACAGAAAAGAACAGAAAAAAGCTCAGAAAGAAACATACAGAGGGCAGTGCTAGACATATCATTTTAAATTGAACACTTTCTCTAAAAAGCTATACATACTAGAGATCTTTTCTTTCTGTTCTTTTCTAAGGAAAACTCATGTTTGTTGATGACTAACAAATTCATTATAACAAAACAGAAAATAAACAAAAGTGATTGGTCCACACATATATAACCCAGATGTCACAGAACTGTATTTCCTAAGAGCCTCTGAAGTGCTGAGCTCTGGCTAAGAGACAAAAGAAGCTTAAGACACATTCCGGGCCTCACAGACTCAAGCATTAAAATCCATTTGAGCCAAGACCCAAAGTACCTGAAAAAATAAGCAAAAAACTACGAAATGCTATGTAAGTGCCTGCCAAAGGAGCTCAGCAATGAGGAAGCCAAGAAGGAAGCTGTCCGTTTTCCCATACATTTACACAGATACCTTCAATGCTTCGGGGTGTGCATCTCTCTGCGGCTTCTCCACTGCAAGCCACCACCCCTCTACACCTGAGGAGGCTCCTCTGGGATTTGTTCTGGCTGAAAGAGAGACGGAGACCACCAATGAGTCATGTCCAAGAGTAGGCGTGGTCTTTGACCTCAGAGCTCACGGCCACTTTCCACCACAGAAGCAAGTGTTCAGCAGGATTAATGGCTAGATTAGAAGAGGCCCCCATGTGCCGTGGGGACCAGTCTGGAGTGTGCCCTCTTACTGCAGTTTCTCCAAACCACAGTTTGAAAATAGACATTAAGCATTTCTTTGGGGGAGACTATTTAGACTGGCAGGAAAGCCCAAGGGCACCCCATAAAAGACCAAGCCCCTGACCAAATCCCAGTTTGGTTGTCAGGAATCTTGTAATATTTTCTCTAAAGGCTTTGTGCACGTGTGATGCTTTTCACCGACTCCAGGCCATCAGAACACAGCTCCCTCGTCTTTACTCCTCCTGACCCCCAAGTGTCCATTTCACTCCATTCTTCCCAGCCAAGGATCCCTCTCAGTGACTGTGCCACTTCTACCCTTCACCATAACCCTCTTCTCTTTTTTAATACCTTAAGGCATCTCATCCACTCTCTCACATCTTCAACCAGTCTATTTTTGTCCACTCTTCGTATCTTACTGAGAAAATAGAGGTCATTTTCAGGGAACTCCTTCCTCCTTCTCCCCTTCTCTGTCTCAACATCTCCTGATGTCCTCCTCTCCTCCTTTACTCCAGCGTCTGCTGATGAGGAAGGCCTGGATTCCATCCCTTCCCATCCTCAACTAACAGTACTAGTGTCGGGGCAGCTAGGTGGCACAGTGGATAGAGCACTGGCCCTGGAGTCAGGAGTACCTGAGTTCAAATCTGGCCTCAGACACTTAACACTTACTAGCTGTGTGACCCTGGGCAAGTCACTTAACCCCAATTGCCTCACTAAAAAAAACAAAAAACAACAACAACAACAAAAAAAACAGTACCAGTATCCCATTCTTCCTATTACCCAAAAGCATGCCCAAGGCTTCCCCTCCTTAGTAAGATAACCCTAGTTCCTCCTAGTCTCTCTACCTATCATCCTCTATCTCCCTCCTCCTTTTCATGGCTAGCTCAATGATGCATGAGAGAGAGCACTGGGCTTCCAGTCAGGAAGACCTGAGTTCCCAGTCTGCTTCAGACATCTGCTAGCTATATGACCCTGGACAAGTCACTGAAACACTCTCAGCCAGTTTCCTCATTAGTAAAATGAGATGAGACTCTAAAGTCCCTTCGAGCTCCAGACCTATGATCTGAGAAGAAGCTGTTCAGTCATCTCCTTCACTTATTCTCCTGGAGAAAACACCCCCATACTCCTTGCAATCTGAATTCCAACATCCTAACTCAATTAAAACTGCTCTCTCCATCCAGCCTTTTCTCAAACCCCTTTCTTCTTGACCTTGTCTGCTCATCAAGGCTCTATCCTGAATCTATTTTGCTTGATTTCAACTCCCATGCTTTTGATTATCATCTATGTATGCAGACAACTCTCAGATTTATTTGTCCAGCCCTAACCTCTCACTGTGCCTTTGTTCTATCTGTCCCCCTCACCTGGGATGCATTCCCTCCTCACATCTGCCTCTGCCAATGATCCCCTGAGCTACAAGCACCCTCCCTCCTGTGATGGTTAAAAATCTAATTGCTAGGGCAGCTAGGTGGTACAGTGGATAGAGCACCGGCCCTGGATTCAGGAGGACCTGAATTCAAATCCAGCCTCAGGCACTTAACACTTACTAGCTATGTGACCCTGGGCAAGTCACTTAACCCCTATTGCCCCCCCAAAAAAAAAAAATTTAAAGACTGAAAGAAGCTTCTGTGGTCTCCAGCATACAGTTAAGCTCTTTTCCCCCTTAAGACAAGAGTAGAACAATCCAACAGAAAGAGAACTGGAGAAGGCAGCTAGGTGGTCCAGCAGATAAAGCACTGGACCTGGATTCAGGAGTACCTGAGTTCAAATCCAGCCTCAGACACATGACACTTACTAGCTGTGTGACCCTGGGCAAGTCACTTAACCCTCATTGCCTCCCAGAAACAAAAACAAAAAAGAAAGCGAACTGAACCTTGATTCAGAGAAACAGAAATGAATTCATGCCTGGGCTCTGAGACCTACTATACTTACTAGCTGTGTACACTGAAGACGTTATTAATCCTCACTTCAACTTCAACCTCAGTTTCTCCATCTGTAAAAAGAGATAATAGTGCTGTACCTCTACTGTGGATCGTGCCATGCTATACCAAGGGAAGTCTTTTATAAAGTATTACATGAGTTACTGCTAATCCCTTCTTCAACAAACTGCATGAAAAAAAACAGCCCAACTCAGGAATTCTGCTGAACACAATTCCTGAGTGCTCAGGATGAAACGTGCTGCCCCCCTCCTGCCAGAGAAGTGACAGACTCAGAGTACGGAGACATCTGGCCTTGGTCAAAGTGGAAATCTGTTCTGCTTGAGTAGACGTGTTTATAGTACTGGATTTTGTTTGGAGGGAAGAAGGGGATGAGAACATGAGAGGGAAAGAAAATAGATCTTCTTTAAAATAAAATAAAATGGGGCAGCTAGGTGGTGCAGTGGATAGAGCACAAGCCCTGGATTCAGGAGTACCTGAATCTGGCCTCAGACACTTGACACTTACTGGCTGTATGACCCTGAGCAAGTCACTTAACCCCCATTGCCCTGCAAAAAAATAAATAAATAAATAAATAAATAAAATAAAATGTCCTTTCAAAAGGAACACCTTATGACGTGCCAGGCACTGTGCTAAGCAGTTTACAAACATTATCTCACCTGGTCCTCACAGCTCTGTAAGGAAACTGCTGTCAATATTCCCACTTTACAGATAAGGAAACTAGAGGAGATAAAGGTGCTGCACAGCTAAGTGTCAGAGATGCCATCAAACCCAGACTCTCCTGACCACGGTTGTGGGGCGATGCCTACCTGCTCAGAGGCAGCTGACGCATTTGGCCAAACTGCTTCTATTCCTCCTTTATTCTTCCATTGCCAGGGATGGCTCACTAGGTATGGGAGGGAGGGGCATATTTATAAAAGAAGGTGACATAAAAATAAAAGACATAAATAAACTCTTTTAAAAGAAACATAAAACCAAAAAGGGCAGACTGGTCACACAGAGAGAACCAGAGACAACTAAGGGCCAGTCCATGGGCACTACTGGTCTCCTCCAGGTGACACAACTCAATAAAGACCAACTGGGGAGTCAAGAGATTTTTAAGTGTCTTCCCCATGACAATCAACTTAAGAAAATATTCAAATTTTAATCTTTTATTGTTATCAATATAATTATACCGTATTTCCATTAAAATTTAATTAGTTTCTTCAGCTATAAAATGACAGGTTTGGACTAGCGGACCTCAAGGGTATCTTTCATCTCTAAATCTATGATCTTATGGGCAACAGTTTTAATAAAGGATTAGTCAAAAGATGCAGGATGCTGCCTGACCAGACAATGACATGGATTGTCAACTCTAAAAGGGTGTCCTGATGCTCAGAGCTGAGCCAAAGGAACCCTGCAGGCTGGACCACACTGAAGAGACTGCCCCATGCTTTAGAGAAGCCCAGGGGCTCCTGATCAAAAGAAGACAAGCCAACTCACACCAATATACTTCTAGTGATGCTCTATACCTGTGAGTCATAAAGCCTCACCATTTCTTAAGAATCAAAATCATGGGTGACTCAAAGGGTGATGGAGAGGTACATGGTGGGCATCAACAGGCAGCTGCATATTACGAATGAGCCCTCATAGAAAACATATGGTCTGAAAAGGAAGGGGACTGTCAGAGGGCAAAGGTAAGGCCCAGCCTTGTCCCTGGTACGCCAGAAGGTTCCAGCACCTTAGATTCTTTACCAAAGCTTTATGAGGACCTGGACAAGAATCACCATGGATGAGGTGAGGATAAGGTAGGGATGAGTCAGGTTCTGTAGTCCTGGGAAAAATGTCATCTTGATCCCAAGGACCAACTGGGATTCCAGAGGACCCAGGATGAAGCAAGCTACTTCCCCATCTCCTGCCAGAGAGATGATTGACTCGGTGCAGAATGAGGTATACCTCTTCTGGAAAAGGCCACTGAAGGAATTTGGTTTTGCTAGACTATGCATTTTTGTAACAAGGGTTTGGTTTGGTTTGGGGGAGGAGGGTGGAGAGCTGATTTTTGTTCACTGAAAAAAAAAATTAAAATGTGACGTGATAAGTAATAGGACGCAATTTTTGCAGACACAGTAAAAGAGCCAGGGTATGCCAGACCTAAGCACAGAAGACAAAGGTTTTGAATCCCAGCTTCAAATCTGATTAGCTACAGTCAAGTTATGTCACCTCTTGGAGACTGTTTCCTCATCTAAAAATGGGGACTGTGGGCCTTGAACTGTCCATCTGAGAGCATCACAGTAAGAGGAAAGAGGCCTGAATCCTGCTACAGACAAACTAGATGAACCTTGGTAAGTCATAATACCTCTCTGAGCCTCAGTTTCTTCACCTGTAAAATGTAAGGAAGTGCCCTTCTATTCAAAATCTGGGCTCTTCTGCTTGGTAACTACCTCAGAGGAAGGTTTTAAAGCAATGTTCTATAAACTTTCCATGCGCCATATGTATGTGAGTTGTCATGACTGAAGAGCATTTGATAGAACAAGGATCTCAGTACCTCCCAGAGAGCCAGAGAAAGCACTGGGTGAGTGCTCCCTGTGGGCCAGGCATCGTGCTGAGCTCTGCACCCGCTCCATATCACAAGAGAGCTGAAGCACCAATGAAGAAAGGGACAGAGCTCTCCCAAGAGACAGGAACACATCCCCCTTCCCCAAGAAGTTCATCTTTTTTTTTTTTTTTTTTTTTGCGGGGCAATGGGGGTTAAGTGACTTGCCCAGGGTCACACAGCTAGTAAGTGTCAAGTGTCTGAGGCTGGATTTGAACTCAGGTACTCCTGAATCCAAGGCCAATGCTTTATCCACTGCGCCACCTAGCTGCCCCGCAAGAAGTTCATCTTAGCCAGGGATTCTTTGGACATGCCCGCCCAGTGCCAGCCCCATGTCTGGCAAACAGGAAGCAATTAACAAAACTGCTGATTGTTGGTTAATTCCCTGGGCAGGTGCACTGATCATAAAAATAAAAAAAACACTAGCAAGACTCCCAACCCTTTATTTGTAACTGTTGATGGAGTCACTCACATTATAATCATCTTAAATGTCAGCAATACCATGTTCTAACATCCACTCACTACAACTGTGGTACTACACTCTCCTACAGCAAAACACCCAAGCTAAAACATGGCCAAAGGAGAAACTCTCCCAGCTCCGATCTTGGGTCTGCTGCCTTTCAACCAAAAGCCTCCTGGAAGACGCCTCGCCCCCGGTTCCTCTTCTGACTCCATGCAGAACCCAGCCACCCAGGCTCAATTCTCTCAGCTCTGCTGCTGACGCACCTGACTTTTTCACCATATCCCATCCCTCTTCTGGGTCCTTTTTGGATACAGTCTTCCCCATTAGAATGTAAGCTACCGGGGGTAAGAGACTTTTTTCCCCCTTGTATTTGTATTCCGGTCCTTAGCATCAGCCCTGGTACATGATAAGCACTTAGAAATCTACATGTTGGGGTAGCTTGGTGGCACAGTGGATAAAGCACCAGCCCTGGATTCAGGAGAACCTGAGTTCAAATCTGGCCTCGGACACTTGACAGTGATGAGCTATGTGACCCTGGGCAAGTCATTTGACCCGCATTGCCCTGCAAAAAAAAAAATAAAAAGAACAAGAAAAAGAAATCTACATGTGTCCCTACCTACCTACCTACCTAAGGATTTCTTATCAGCCTACACCAGGAAGACACTTAATTTATGGTAGTGCTAATTCCCTGATCTTTGTGGAATGCTGGGGGAGGACAAGCACCTCTGGCATGAGGACTGCTCATCCACCTTTGGTGTCCACCTTCACCCAGCTCTCACCCCTGACTCCTAAAAGCTGTAGCATGCACAGCAGCCACCCCCCAGTAAACCTGAGTAAAGCTAAGCCAGGCTGAAGGTGACCAGCAGGCCTCAGACCTGTTAGTGAGGACATCCGCCCCAAGCATGTGAAGACTCTCCCTGGAGGCATGAGCTGATGGAACAATTTCTTCCAACGGTCAGGAAGACCCCAGAAACAGGCACTGTGGAGCACTTAGAGCTTAGTCAGGTATCAAAGACACTAGGCCACCCGCTGTAGCCTGGGCCATGGCCAACCGTCTGGACTTTTGTCCTGCCACTGGACTTCAATGACTCAGAACGAGAGTGAGGCTAACAACCTAAGCCATCGCCCCCATGTCACTGGTCCTCTTCCAAAACAGAGGACTAACAACAGCAATCTTGATGGAAAGTAGCAAGAACAAGGAAGAACCACAAAACCCTCGGTTCTGCTAACCACTTCTCACAGGAGCTGGAGAAGAACGTCCCCAGAATCGGGGAGGGAAGGAGAAGGCTCCGAGTTCCTATTCTTTCCAGTACTCCCCCTATCCTTCTCTCCCAAAAAGCAGACCCATCAGATCCTGGGGCTGAGGGTACAGTGGATAAAGCTGTATTTGGAAACACAAAGAGCTGAATACAAATCCTAGCCTTAGGATCTTAGGCAAGTCACTTAAGCTCTCAAGACCTCAGTTTTTTCACCTTTAAAATGAGGACAATAATAGCACCTACCTCCCAAGATCACAGTGAAAGAACATGATGATGTAAGGGCCTACAAACCATAAACTAGATAAATGTTGGCTAGTTTTATCTAAGTCTCCTTTTCTTAAGGGAGGTGTCAGTTTAAAATTCTTAATCTGAATAACCATCACAATGTTATCATAAAATTTAGCTAATCTTCTCCCACCTATGCTCTGACATCTTCCTTTGCTAATCTAATCAAATCTTAAAATGCCCCCTTCTGGTTTAAATCAGATATCTCCACTACTTATCTGGTTTGTAATTTTTAATTCCTGATACATTTGAAAAAAAACAACTATATTTACATGAGAAAATCTGATTTAAGTACTGCACTTTCTCTGATGAACACTTTCTCCAGACCATATATTTATTTGTTCTACAAGCATTAATTAAGCACCCACCATGTAGTGGGCCCTACACAACACTGGAGGATACAAATAAAAAAATCAAAATAGTCCCTGCCTTCAAGAAGCTTATATTCTGAGGGAAAACAGTAAGTACATAAAATGAAATATATCATGTGATCCAAATCATTTCCGGAGGACAAGATAGCCTTCGTGAAGGACATGGACTTTTAATCTGCCATCCATTGACCCTAAAAGGATTCCAAGGACATGGATCAGAAAAATAGCACGCCTTTATTTTCATTTACCTCTAACTGAAGCCGAATATTCCTTCCTTCCTTCCTTTCTTTCTTTCTTTTTTTGTTGTTCATTTGTTTGCTTTTTGTGGGACAATGAAGGGTAAGTGACTTGCCCAGGGTCACATGGCTAGTGAATGTCAAGTGTCTGAGGCCAGATTTGAACTCAGGTCCTCCTGAATCCAGGGCCGGTTCTTTCCAGTATTTCTTTCGATTCTTTTCAGAACACGATTCTGTGACAGGATCCAAAGTCCACCAAGTCATCAAGGGAGCTCTGGACACAGCAAACAGAGCCCATGCTACAGGAGACAACACTTCAGCTGAGAAGTCCTAGCAGGCAGAGAGGAGGGAGCTGGGTTCCTGGCAAGAGGGGCAGCCTGTGTGAAGGCACAAAGCAGGCAGGGGGTAGGAGAGATGCCAGAGACAGTAAGGTGAATGGAGGGCCCTATGACACGAGCCGGACAGGAGCTCGGAGCCAAACCACAAAGGGTTTTAAAAGCCCAACAGCAGAGCTACCATGTCTTCCTAAGGGCAAGAAGGAGCCCCAGGAGCTTCCTGAACAAGGAAATGGCTTGTAGTATTGTTCCTACGTCTCCCAACAACACTCTCATCTAGATCCCAGCAACCACCTGTCTCCATGTCATCTTGCTAATTATCACGAGTTCCTTGAGGGCAGGAACCAAAGCAAGCGACCAGTATCAGGCAGTGCCTTGCATGTATACTGTGGATACATAATAAACACCTGCTGGATTGCTTGTACAAAAATATCCTGGGAACACCACTTGCAATGCCTACTCCCAGTGAATAGCAATATTTCTTAATTCATAATCTTTCATTTATTTGAGGAAGAAATTGATTGCTACAGAACCAAATACCAGATCATATATACTGATAGAAAGATGTGAGGCTTTAGAACCAAATCAAAGGCTTCCATAAATCTACATCAAAAGAACTCTAGCAAGCTAACCAGCAAAGCTGATGAATTTGTAAGATTCTTTGTTAACTTAATCATTTTAGTTCATTAAACAATTGAATCTTTATGGTCTTTGAGAACATTTTAGAACCTAAATTTTCAAATGATCATTTCAAAATGAGCCCATCCAACAACACTGCCTGGCATTCACAGCTGAAGCCTCTAAGACAGGTTTAACAACTCTGCTGAAAGCGCCTGTCTCTTCTCTAGTTTCTATGGAAACAGCTGTCAGATTGGCAAAAATAGGACAGTACTTTAAATAATCATTCAAGCAAAGTCCACCCACCAAGGAGGGGTCCCAAACCCACTTGGGCAGGCCTCAGTCTATCCTGCTGCAGAAGAGCAGACTGGCTGTGCCCATTGAGGTAGGTCCCTCTGCTCTAGACCCAGCCTGGCCCACAGCTCCCCCAGACTATTCTCATGCCCCTGGACTTGAGCTCCCAGGGTGGGGATGCTGGAGGCTGTCTGCTATTGCTCATTTGAGGCGGTGGGTGAAAGGGATCTTCTAGACAGGGTGCTGAGGAGCAACAGAAGGAAAGAGATTTTTACTTTATTCACTTTGGAAGCTTAGGAATTGACTTTCCAATGCATTGAACATTGGTCGGCTTAAAACTGGATGTGTCAGGGGCAGCTAGGTGGCGCAGTGCATAGAGCACCGGCCCTGGATTCAGGAGGACCTGAGTTCAAATCCGACCTCAGACACTTTTACACACTTACTAGCTGTGTGACCCTGGACAAGTCACTTAACCTCAATTGCCTCACCAAAAAAACACCTGGATGTGTCAGTAAAAGGCCTTTTACAGGCCCTAAACAGGAAGGAAGTTGTTTTAAGAATGAGAAGGAGTGAAACACTGATGGACCCAGTGCTTCTTTATAAAGAAACTCGACCCCAAATAACCCCTCAGCCCAATGAAGGCAGGCTGGCTGTGCCTGGGGGAGCAGGCAAGAGAGCACCTTTCCAGACTGTAACTAGACACATGGCCAGCACCTCCCCCTGGCACCCAGAGCCAGGAAGGGAAGATGGAGGCAGAAAGTCTGGGTTTTCTGCATTTAGCCTGACCTGGGCCAGTTTCTGGCTGCAAGCCTGTTTTAGAGCTTCAGTTCTTTGTCGGTAAAACCGAGGTAATGACACTCCCAGGACCAGCCTTACGAGGGCTATTGTGAGGAAACTACTGCTTAATAAACCTTAAATGCTGTAGAAATGGGAGTTATCATCATCCCAAACATTCCCTTTTGGAGCCCTCCATGCTGGCTCCTCCCAAACCCATCCATTCTCTCCCCCTCCCACTTCTTCCTGATACAACCCCTCTCCCCTTCCGCGCCCCCCCCCCCCAAGGAGCTCAACTCAACATTTATCAAGCAACTACTATGTGCCAGGTATTGTGCTGAGTGCTAGATTTAGAATCAAGAGGCCTGAGCTCAAATTCAGCTCTGCTACTCACTGTGGGACCTTTCCCCACCCCCCAACAGCTAATGTCCTCCCCCTCTGCCCCTTCCATCTACCCTGTACATATTTTGGGTATTTACCTAGCTGTTTACATTATGCCCCCCCCCAAGAGAAGCCCTTTAAGATTTGCAAAGCATTTGACACATATCTGGTTTTTCTTCACATCCTCAGAACTTAGCAAAGAGGTGGCAAACAGGAAGTATTAAATAAATGCTTACTGACTGACTGACATCTCATTTGTGACTCTTGACAACCTTGTGAGGTAGATTCCACAGACATTGTCTCCATTTTACTGAGACTCAGGGAACTGCCCAACTGGTGCAAGAGGAGGGTTTGAACCCAGCTTGGTGTACCCATTGCTGAGAAGTTGCTAGAGTGCAGATGGGTGGAAATGAAACTTCAACACTGAATTCGGCACTTTTCAGACTCCCCAATCAGACTCCCCAGCTCCCTTCACCATCCTTATCCTCTTCTGTAACAGCCTCCTCCTCTCCAGAGCCAGGGCAGTTCAGCAAAGATTTAAGGACCCACCTTGTACAAGGGACACATTACACTGGGGCAACAAAACAGGCAAAGCTTCAAAGTAACACAAGGGGGGAGGAGGGCAGGTGGAGGAGTGGAGAATTGCAGTTAGCAAGCTCTCCTGAAGGAGGTGGTGGTACACAGGCTGTGAAAGAAGCTTGAGGTTCTAAGAAGCAAAAGGATGCTGAGAGCTTTATGTGAGGGAGGCCCTTAATGAATGCCCGAATAGCTGGTGAACTGAACACAAAAGTTTTCATCAGGAAACCCTGCTCTGCCACTTACTACAAAAGTCAGCCATTTGGGGGGACAGGGCCTGGGCCTACAAAGTCACTAGTGAGGGGGACTCCCAGAAGAACAGCTTTCCCTGCAACTCAATCTTAGAGGAGGTGAGGTCCCTTTTCACACAGCCAGGATGTGCCAGAGGCACGCAGATCTTCCTGGCTCTGAGGCTCTATCATAACCACTGTCATTATTAGGAATTGTTATTCATTGTTACATAGGGGCAGCGAGCTGGCACAGTGAATAGAGTGCTGGCCCTGGAGTCAGGAAGTTCAAATCCAGACTCCCACACTTCCTAGCTGTGTGACCCTGGACAAGTCACTTCACTCTGTTTGCCTCAGTTTCCTCATCTGTCAAATGAGCCGGAGAAGGAAATGGCAAAGCACTCCAGGATCTCTAGAAAACCCCAAATGGAGTCTCGAAGGCTGAACATGACTGAATAACTGAGCATTCCTTGTTATTGTTGCTATTTTGTTGCTGCTGATTGTTACAATATTATCCCTACCACTACTCTGCAATGTGTCCATTATTATGACTGTTACTGTTGCTAGACCAAGAGCTCCATGAGAACATAAACTGTCTTTGTGTCCCCAATGCCTAGCACAATGCTTGACACTCGTGGCGGAGGGGCGGGGCATCGTAAATCATACACTTGGCGCTGGAAGGGCCCCCTCTTATACAGCAGAAGAAACACCTCGCGAGGCGATCTGACCAAGGTCATATGGGGTGTTAACAGAAATAAACTGGATTCGAACCCAGGACCTGACTCCCTGCCCTGCCCTGCTATTCATAACCCGTGTGGCCTTGGGTCAGTCTCCGGTTAAAAGAGATCGTCTCCAGGGCGCCTGCTCCACCAGGCCCCGCCCCCTCACTACAAGCCCCGCCCCTAATGGCCCAGCGGAGCAGAGGCCCCGCCCCCCTCGAACCCCGGATGGAGGCAGGGCTCTCTCGCTCTCTCTTCTCTCCCCCTCCCTCCTCTACACATACGCCCCTGTCCCTCCCTGATCATGTCCGCCCCCGCGGTCCCCGGGACCCTCATCAGGACCCCCGGCCCCAGGCCTAGCGAGGAGGCCTCCTCGGCCATCGCCCCGAGTACTGACCCCGACGTCCCCTCAGCCCCTGGTGGCGGCGACGTTCGGAAGGTGCTCGGCGCAGGCGCAAACCCACCCTCCCCGCAGTGCCCCAGGTCTCGGCCTCGCAGCCCGAGGTGCTGTCCCACCCAACCATTTCCGGTCCCTCGGGGGGTTCCGCCCCTATTTCCTGCCCTCTGGCTCCACCTCTCCCCGTCCTGCCCGGTCCTTCCCGCCAGTGTGCGCGTGCGCACGATCCCTCCCGGAGGAGGCGGAGGGAGGGGTGATCAGGGAGGAGGAGGCGGGGCTGCCGCGTTGCTCTGGCGGCCCCTGGCGGCCGGAGGAGAGGGTGGCTACCACCAGAGGCTCCGAGAACCTTGCTAACTCAGTGTCCGGGCGGGGCTAGGGGAACTGGCCCCGCCCTCTGCTGCCCAGACGTGCCAGCGCCCGGGCGGGCCGCTGAAACTCTGCCGGCCTCTGCTCGCCAGCGGAAAGGTGGGCGCCTACTGGGGTCCAAACGTACCCCTGTTTACACCGACTAGTTCCGAAAGAGGCCCTAGAAAGAGACCGAGCCCCTGGGGTGCAGGGGACTCTTGGGTCTGCCTTGTGCCTTTCCTTGTGTCACCAGAGCTAGCACACTGCCCGGCACACAGTAGGGGCTTAATAAATGTTTGTTACTGAGAAGATAGGAAGACCCCAGTTCAAATCCAGCCTCCAACATTTCCTAGTTGTCTTACCCCGGGCAAGTCACTGCACCTCTGTCTGCCTCAATTTCCTCATCTTGTCATTGGGATAATAATAGCCCCCACCTCCTAACATTCCATGAAGATCCAATGAGATTTTATTTCATATATATATTTATTTATTTATATAAAGTTCTCTTTACGGAGAACCTTGGAAAGGGTCAGTGATTCTCCTCAAAGGTCAGAAAAGAATTATTTCTACCACTTTCATTGACAGATGTTGAACACAGTCATCCTTCATTCATCACAGCTTTTGGCACATGGGAAACAGTAAAGATTGTTCATTCCTTCATTTAGACACAAAGCTGATATAAAGCAGGCCCCTCCTTATGCAGATTAAACTGCAGATAATGGCATCATGGAGAGTGAAACTGACCAGAGAGGTCCCCCAGGCCAACCCCCTGATCTGACAGGTCAGTAAATCAAGGCCCTTGAAAAGTCAGGTGATTTGACCAAGGTCATACTCACAGTATGTGCCAGAGGGGGAAGATTTGAACCCAAGGTCTCTGCCTCCAAGTCTAGAGTGTTTTCCACTGTGTCATGCTATCCCATGCCATGTTTCATGGTAAGAACTCTGCTGGCCCAGGAGTAGAACCCAGAACCTTTTTGGGACTGTGTTTCCCAGCAGGACGACCAGGAATGTGCAGCAGGAGGAGATGCTTAAAAGCAATGGGATTGGCATTAGGGCAGGGCCAGGGTTATCCAGGAAGAGAAGGAATCAAGATGACAGCTGAACCCTAGTATCCTGCCTCCCCTACATGGTCCCTGTGACCTCTACGATGGGTCCCAGGGCCAGGAAACCCAATGTTCCCCAAAGCTGCAACAGATTCCTCCAGGGGCTTTCCAATGGAAGTGCATCTTCCCCTCCCGCCATATTGGAATACAGAGCAATTAATGGGAAACTTGGACAAGAGACACACGAAGGCAGTAATCACTTGAGACTAAATGCAAACAGGTGTAAAGAGCTGATCAAAGGCCCTGATCTGCCCTAATTATTGCTTATTGATTGACTGATATCTCCTCTGAGCCTCTCAACAACCTGAGACAGATTCTCCAGGTATCATCCCAATTGTTGGCTCTTAATTAATGCTAGTTGATTGATTGACTGGCATGGCTCATCTCTCTTTTAATGAAGACTACCCCTCCTCTTCAAGTTGGTAGCTGGTCTTCAAATAGAGGGTTCAAAAAATTAATCCTCCAGCAACCAGCCCTCTCTGCTCCTGTCTGAACTCACACGGACCAGTCTAGAGATGGCAGACTCATAGGCCATGGTTGGGCCGGTTGCCAAACAGTGCAGAATATTTGCGTTTCCAGGAAGCAGATCTAAAAAGCTCTCAACAAAAATCAGTCTAATCAGAGATTAGGGTCTGGTTTACTATTAATAGACCATTATTTCTGAGTACACTGAAAGCATTTATTCCTGACAACAGAAGCACTCGAATGTCAATGATTGGAGCTGCTATTGGATAAAATTAGAAAGATGCGAAGGGCCTTCTCACAGGCTCAATTCTGGGCTGACGGCTTTCTATGTTCTGTCAAATAAAGGGGAAAATTTTTTTCAACATGGAACTGAATTCTTCAAGATATAAGATGACCACACAAAGAAAGGAATAAGGTTATGTTTTGGTTTGTTTGTTTGTTTTTAATAATAACAATAGCTAACATGTGTATAGCACTTAGAGGGCAGCTAGATGGTTCAGTAGATAGAGAGTTGGGCCTGGAGTCAGGAAGACCTGAGTTCAAATCTGGCCTCAGACCCTTGCTGACTGTGTGACCCCGGGCAAGTCATTTCACCCTGTTGGCTTCAGTTTTCTCATCTGTAAAATAAGCTGGACAAGGAAATGGCAAAAACCCCTTCAGTATCTTTGCCAAGAAAACGCCAAATGGGGTCACAAAGAGTGGGCCATGCTTGAAATAGCTGAATAACAACAAATATAGGGCTTACACTGTGGCAGGCACCTTGCTAAGTACTATACAAATGCAACAACCCTAGGAGGTAGGTGCTGTTATTAACCACATTTTGCAGATGAGGAAACAAGGGCAGACAGAGGATTAATGATTTGTCCAGGGTCACACAGTTAATAAGTGTCTGAAGTTAGATTTTATTCTGAACTTAACACCAAATAAAATGGGCATTTCTATATGTGTAGTAGAATCAAAAAAGAGAATTGTACATGAAATTGAATCTCTTTTATGTACAGCTCTCCTTTTCAGATCTATAAGAAATTCAGCCTATAGTTTCAAAGCTACCCTGCTTATTTGTGCTTCTTTCTGAAAAAAGGAATAGTAACAATACCTGACATTTATTTTATTTCTGTGGCAAGGATTCCAGTGCACCCCATGGATCAGCTGCTAAACAAGCCCCCCCTCCCCAGCCACTTCCAGGGGGCTGCCTTGGGGGGGGGGCAATAAGTGCTCAGCCCAGAAGGCTTTAGACAGCATTCCCCTCCTCCCATACATTCTAGCCAAACCAGCCCATTCATTCCCCACAGACATTTTCCAGTCTTCTTCCCAGACTTCCCCCCGGGCCTGAATTTTATTCCTTCCTAATTCTTGGCCTCAGAATCCTAGTCTCATTTCAAAACTCAACTCACCACCTTCTACCTGAGACCCTCTTTGATCACCCCAACTACTACTGTGTCCCAACCCCAATCCCTTTGCTTAAATTTGATTTTCTAGATACTGATTGTTTCCCCCAATAGAGCAGAAGTTCCTTCTAGGCTAGGGCTGGTGGTGGCTTTTTCTTTGAATTTGCACCCTCCCACCCCCACCGCCCCCCAGTGCAAGTGCTAAATTAATCGTGTTTATTGGCGGAAGATGTAGTGAGGCCTCCTCACCTTCTCATTTCTGATAATCGTTTTCAGTGTCCGGTATTCCAAACTTGGAAGGAACCAGGTAATTGTACCACATAATAAATAGGGGATGGGGGAGGAGCATCCATAAATAGTATTCTTTGATTTCCTTCTCTCCCTTCTCTCTACCCACTCAGAAGCTATCTCCTTATATGTTAGTGATGATGATGGTGTGGTGATGTCTCACAGAATCCATGTCTTACTTGACTGCCTACACACCCAAACACACACACACACACACACACACACAGCGCCTTACACACTTTAATAAATGTTGAGTGAATGGCTACAAAAGGGAGCCTGTCTCCTGTTAGGGATTTACCCCCAAAATAAAACGCAGGTGTCTATGATTGGGGGGAGAGGGAAAAGGGAAGGAAGAAGTAGCTGGAAAAACATTCCTGATCTTTGAATATTGGTAAGAGAAACCAGCGGTGGAGACGATCTTAAAATCATGAATCACCCTTGGCCCATGTACAGCCAAGAAAGTGTTTTCCCTCCAAGAGCCACTAGGTGGCACAATAGCCACCAAGAACGAGCTTCCAGCTTCGTTCTGTCCCCAGCGCCCTTGGCCAGCACCCTCAGACTCATCGTTTCTGCTTTTTGTTTTTAGAATACCCCAGGACCCCAAAACCTGGGAGTGGGAAGGGACTTCAAGGGCCATCCTGACTTCTCTAAGAAGTCCCTCCACACCATCCCGGACCAGGGGTCATCCAAGATTTTGTTTGATGAGCTCCAGCACGGGAAGGGGGAAGCACTTGGCAAGCTCGGATCACTGGGAAGTTCGTCCTTATTTAAAGGACGAATTCAGCTTTTCGGAGACTCATCCCATGGCTCCCGATTCGAGAGTCTGGAGCCAAGCAGGAAAAGTTACCCTCTGAGGCGACTCTATCCTCCAGGCCCATGACACATTATTGTCACCATCGTCATCATCTCCTCTGTCCACTATGCCGTGGTGCTAATGATAATAATAATAATTGTCGTTGTTATTATCTCTATCCACTATGCGGTGATGTTGTTGCTGTTGTTAAATTGTGAGCTCCCTGAGAACAGAGATTGTTTTTGTCTGTCTTTGTGCTCCAGATGCTTAGAGGTGGCCTCCTAAACGACAGCCCTTCAAATAACTGAACTGTCTTCGTGCCCTTCCCCCCTCGGCCCCCCAGACTCCTCTTCTCCAGACTACACAGGTCGGCTTCCCTCAATCAAGGATTCTTCGGGCCCTTCCCCAGCCTGGTTACCATCCTCTGGATGTTCCCATCTTTATACTGTGGTGCCCACATCTGAAGCCAGCTCAGCAGGACCATCCTCCCCTCCTTCAGCCCAGGAGGGCATGGTTCTCCCCACTAAGATGACAATAAGCTTTCTTTGGCCACCGTATCTCACCGCTATGTATCTTTACTTGGTCGTTTAGAAACAGGCATTATGCTTGGGACCAAGATCATGCGAATGGGAAGGGGCTTTCGTCCAAAGGCCCAAGCCCTTTGCACTGAGTTCCATCCAGTAAGGCAGGGGTCTCCTCCCCTCATTTACACAATGAGGCAATAGAGGCCTGACGAGGTTAAGTGATTTGCCCAAGGTCACACAAATGGCAAACTCCAAAGTGAGATTTGAACCCAGGTGCTCTGACTCTCAACATGGCTTTCAGGTTAAACAGTGAAATCAATAGTCTGTGCTTTAGGAGAAGAAACAAGGAATGGCTCATGTAGTCCTACCCACTTATTGGACTCATAAGGAAACTCAGGCCTAGGGAAGATAAAATAGGGTTTAGAATGAGGACAAGAATCCAAATTCCCCCATTCCCAGGCCTGTGCTCTCTCCACTGTCTCTTTTAGCACCAAGTCTGAAAGATTCTCCTCGGACAGTCCCAAGCTTGGCAGTGACAAAGAATCCACCCCAACACCCCACCCCTCCCCCCACACACAACCCCAAGGGTTTTAGGAGAACAAGAAGGTGGCTGAAAGACTGAGTTTTCTCACTCTGGCTAAGGTTCAGTTAGTTGGTCTTCATCTGCAATCTGAAGAATTGCAAAGGGAGCACGTCCCTTTGTGTAGACAGAAAATCATAATATTCCAGATTAATTTTTTTATTGGGGGGGAAAAAGCAATAATTGCTTATACTCAGGGATTTCAAAAAAGCCCCTTTGGGCTGATCAATGGGAATACTTTGAAGAGGATAATTATGCATGTGGAGGATAAGGGTTATTACTTTAATACTATTAAAAGACTGATTAAGACTAAAGGGATTTGGATTCTGTTTGCTAGTTTCTTAACCAGTCCCTGAAGAAAAGGCTTAAAATGGAAGTGATGTGCCGTGGAACACCGGACCCAGGCAGGAAAGGGAACTGGCTGGACTTCAATCTGTTCTCTCCCACTGGTAGCCTTCCTGAACCTCAGCTTTCTGGTGCCCAAGGCTCTTAAGCTATTGATTGTAGCAGCCAATGTGACACTAGCATAATGAGCTTTATATCTGGAGACCAAGAGAGCAAATCTGGCTTCTGCTGTGTGGCCTTGGGCAAGTTACCTACCTTCTCTGGACCTCGGTTTCCTCATCTGTCAAATAAGCTAGAGAAGGAAATAGTGAACCACTCCAATACTGGCCAAGAAAAGCCCAAATGCGGTCAGGACAAGTCGGACATGACTGGACAGCTCTGTATGATTCTCTCACATAGCCTTTCTGAAGTGCCCTTTCAGCTTAATAGGAGGCAAAAGGGAGGGTCATTTATTTTGTTTAAAGATTGTACCCACATTTCTGGGCAGCTGGGTGGCACAGTGGAAAGAGCACCAACCCTGAATTCAGGAAGACCTGAGTTCAAATGTGACCTCAGACACTTGACACTAGCTGTGTGACCCTGGGCAAGTCACTTAACCCCAATTGCCCCACAAAAAAAAAAAAGAAAAGATTGTAACCACATTCAAAGACAACATAGAATTCAGGTGACCCTCATAGAGGCATAATTGTTCTAAGACACAGAAAAGGTAGGTTAAGGTAGCTCCAAACCCAGGCCAAGCTTCCTGAGACTGATGACCTACTCCCATCTAGCTAGGGAGTGACCGGAACATCCCTTGGTGCAGCCCATCTGAGTGAGCTCAGCATCCCACGTTCCAGCCCTAAATTGGTCTTCATCGACTCAGATTTTAGCTGCTGCTTCTGTCCCAGATAGAGGCTCCTCCCTCACCCTCCTACTCACTTCCACCTTCAGTAATCTGAGCTGCCCTTGGTCTGTACCTTAAACAGACTTCTCTCTCCCAGCCAGGATGAGTCAACCACTTCTCCCACCCAGGGGATAGTTTACAGATGGACTGGACCACACAGAGCGATGCGCTCATCCTCACCTACAATTCCCACTCCTCCGGCCAGTCTCTCCCTATTCTCCCACCTCCTGGACAGCTCCCTGCCTGCCACTAGCCTTCCCACCATTCTACAGGGGCCTTGTCACCCGAATAGCCCCTTCCCCTATGGCCTCCTCACCCTTTGGCACCCCCGCCTCCGCCCATTGGGGAGTTCCTTTCAGAGAAGGGCCATCCCTCTCTTGCCTCCCCACTCTTCTTCTGGCCCCTCAGACTTGACCCTGAGCTCCTTCTCACCAGTCTCCTCTCCTCTTAGGTCTCTCTTTGTATCATCTTCCACAATTAGAAGGTAATCTCCCTGAGGGCAGAGCCTGCTTAATTTTCCTTTCTCTCTAGTCTTAGAGATTCCCATAGTGCCCTTAATAAATGCTTGTTGAAGCACTGACTCCGGAGATCAAGCCCTAGAGGTTTTCACCCTTTCCTCCTTAGAACTTCGGCCTGACAGAAAGCTGGGAAACCATTTTTGTGGCCAGTACTTCTGACAAAGGCCTCATTTCTAAAATATATAGGGAACTAAATCAAATTTATAAGAATCCAAGTCATTCCCGAATTGAGAAATGGTCAAAGGATATGAACAGGCAGTTTTCTGATGAAGAAACCAAAGCTATCTATTCCCATATGAAAAAATGCTCTAAATCTCTAATGATTAGAGAGATGCAAATTAAAACAACTCTGAGGTACCACCTGACATCTATCGGATTGGCTAAAATGACAAAAAAGGAAAATAATCAATGTTGGAGAAGCTGTGGAAAAATTGGAACACTAATGCATTGTTGGTGGAGCTGTGAACTGATCCAACCATTAAGGAGAGCAATTTGGAATTATGCCCAAAGGGCTATAAAGCTGTGCATACCTTTTGACCCAGCAATACTACTACTAGGTCTGTATTCCAAAGAGATCATGGAAAGGGGAAAAGGACCCACATGTACAAAAATATTTATAGCTGCTCTTTATGTGGTGGCAAGGAATTGGAAGTTGAGGGGATGCCCATCAATTGGGGAATGGCTGGACAAGTTGTGGTATATGAATGTAATGGAATACTATTGTGCTGTAAGGAACGATGAGCAAGAGGAGTTCAGAGAAACCTGGAGGGTCTTGCATGGGCTGATGATGAGTGAGATGAGCAGAACCAGAAGAACATTGTACACAGTATCATCAACATTGTGTGTTGATCTATTGTGATGGACTATATTCTTCTCACCAATGCAATGGTACAGAAGAGTTCCAGGGGACTCGTGATGGAAGAGGATCGCCAATTCCATGAAAAAAAAAAAACTGTGGAGTATAGATGCTGAATGAACCATACTATTTCTTTTGTTTTGGGTGCTGTTGTTGTTTTTCTATTTTGAGGTTTTTCCTCATTGCTCTGATTTTTCTCTTATAACATGACTAATGTAGAAAAAAAAAAAAAAGATCTTCTGCCTGTGCCCTTGAAGTCTGCTTTAGGAAGTGGTCCTTGTGACCACGAATTCAGGAAAGCCCCAGGCATGCTCCCCTTCACTCCCCATTCCCTGGCCACCTGACCAGAGCCTCCAGGACCCTTTCCAAGCCCACCCCTTCCACTTCTAGAAACCTGCTGAAATCATTTCTGTCAGACTGTATGTCAAGCTCCACTCACTGTCCTATAACATCCAGGAGCAAAGTATGTCCCTTGGCCACCACTGCCCTCTGTCCCTCTACTAGGATGTAAGCACCTTGAGGACAGGGGCTGTCCCTGCTTTGATATTGGTGTCCCTAGTGCTTAGCACAGTTCTTTTCACACAGTTAAATGCTTAATAAATGCTTATCCATTCCTTCCTTCCTTCTTTCCTTCCTTCCTATCTTCCTTCCTTCTCTCTTTCCTTTCTATCTTCCTTCCTTTCTATCTTCCTTCCTTCCTTTCTTTTTTCCTTCCTTCCTTCCCTCCTTCCTTCTTTCCCTCCTTCCTTCTTTCCCTCCTTCCTTCCCTCCTTCCTTCCTTCCTTCCTTCCTTCCTGCTTTCCTTCCTTCCACTGGACCGCTTTCAATCACCTAATGGACACTGAGCCAACTGCTGGGCTTTGGTTTGTTTTTTTTGTTGTTGTTGTTGTTTTTTAGTGAGGCAATTGGAGTTAAGTGACTTCCCCAGGGTCACACAACTAGTAAGTGTTAAGTGTCTGAGGCCAGATTTGAACTCAGGTCCTCCTGACTCCAGGGCCGGTGCTCTATCCACTGCGTCACCTAGCTGCCCCTGGGCTTTGTTGTCATTGTTCCCTCTGCCTGCAATGCCGTCCAGCCCCTCTTTTTGCTGGTGGAATTCTCCCCATCCTTTGAAGCCCAGCTCCAAGGCCACCACTTTGGTTTAAGAGGCCTTCAGTGGTCAGCCAGGACCTTTCTCAAAGATCTCATGTAGCACTTTGGTCTGGGATTCTCTGATGCACTTATTTCTTGTGACTGTTATTGTCTTAGTATATACTTTAGCTCCCGGAGGTCAGGAATGCTTTATCATGCAAGGTGTGTATTGCCCCTAACACCTTATGGACTCTGTCCTAGGCGGGTGCTTTATTCATGGCAGCTGGGAGACATAGAGGAGCCAGAGATGTATATAAAGGCAGGAAGAACTAAGTTTGACTCCTGTTCTTGGATACTTATGAGGTGTGTGATGCTCAGAAAATTGTTACACATCTCTGAAACTTGATTTCCTCCTCTGTGAAATAGGGAAAACAATATCACTGCAGGACCTATACCCAAAAGAGATCAAAGAAATCAGAAAAGTTCCTCTCTATGTACAAAAATTTCATAACAAACATGTTCTGTGTTGTGGCAAAAAATGTGGAAACTAACAAGATGCACATCAATTGAGAAATCCTTGAATAAGTCATGGTGTATGAATGTGATGGAATACAGTTGTGCTGTAGGAAATGAGGAAACATGATTGCAAAAAAGATGGAAAGACTTGTATGGGTTGATGCAGAGTGAAGTGAACAGAGGAACAATTTCTAAAAATAGCATCAGTATTTTAAAAACACAATTTTGATGACTTTCACAAACCGATGAAGAATGAAATAAGCAGAACTAGAGCAGTTTGCATAACACCACCACCATAAAGACAAATAACTGAAAGCTGTAAGAATTATGATGAATACAGTGATCAACCATGATTCCAGAGGACAGAGGATGAAACATACTATCTTCCTCCTTGACAGAGAGGGGAGAGATGCAGAATCAGACAGACAGACAGACAGACACACATACAGATATGTGTATTTGTATATTATGTATATATATAATATATAAAATCTAGAAATGCATAAAGTAAGAACTCATTAATAAAACTTTTATACAAAACCTTAAATCTCAATATAAATGTTAAATATTACTATCATCATTATTATAAATATTTGTTGATTTAATTGCTAAATTGAATCCACTATCCCCTTGTATTCCCTCATCAACACTCTTTAAGTCCTTTCCTGCTTTTTTTTTGTATCTCTGGTACTTAGCACAGTGCTTGGCATACCAGAGGCACATAATAAATGTTGACTGGTTGATCATTTGACTTTAAGAAGTCTTTTTGGTGATTCTCTAGACTGATCCAGTGATATATTGAGGCTGAACTGAGTCAGAGGGGCATGGTGGGGAAAAAAAGCCAGAGCTAGAAAGACTTGGGTTCAAATCCTGTCCCTGACACATATTGGCTATATTACTCTGAATAAGTGAACAGCCCAGAAGACCCCAGCCAACCAGGACTAGCAGTCCTGTAATAGTCATTCATCTATATGGGTGGAGGAAACTTCCTCAATGGGAGTTTCTCATGCTAATTATATATATAAAGACATATTTGCAATTTAGGATTTCATAATCACAAACACTTCCAAAGATTGATCTTCTCACTCGCACCTACCTCCAGTGTTTGACCTGACCATCCTGTGGCCTTGCCTCTTGCCTTGGCAGGTTTTTCTTTGCCCTCCATTCTCTATAGTCATGATGACTTTTGAATTCTTTGTTCCTGTTGCTGGGAGACTCTTAGCTGTTTAACCATTGGCAGATAGAATATGGCCCTTGCCAAATGTGTGTGAGCCTTCACGTAACAAATATGGTGCACCACCATCTAATACATTTATGTGTGAAACTCCAAAAGGGAAAGAGGAAGGTTGGAATCTTTTTACTCCCTAGCTCCCATTATCTCCTCTCTGTCCCCTCCCCCTTTGCTATTTACCTAACAGAAGTCACCTGGCGAGCAAGTAAACAGATAAGAGAAATCTTCCCAAACTAAAGTCACACCTGTGGGGCCTTGTGTGAATTGTTTACTATCCAATTACCAAGAAACTCATCTAGCTTATGGAAACTTAAGGGTTTGTTGTTCAGTCATGTCTGATTCTTTGTGACCTCATTTGGGATTTTCTTGGCAGACATACTGGAGTGGTTTGCCATTTCCTTCTCCAGCTCATTTTGCATATGAGGAGAGTGAGGCAAGCAGGGTTAAGTGACTTGCCCAGGGTCACACAGCTTGTAAGTGTCTGAAGCCAAATTTGAACTCAGGTCTTTCTGACTCCAGGCCCAGTCCTATGTCCACTGTACAACCTAGCTGCCCATAATTAAGATACTTATCTACATATATCACAACATAAATCCATATTATGCTAGAGAAATTTGCTATTTCTTTCTATGTGATTAAATATCACTACTGAGGTCTTGTTGTTTTCCCTCTATATTTCTTTTTCTTTCTTTGTTTCTTTCTTTTTTTTTTTTTTGGTGAGGCAATTGGGGTTAAGTGACTTGCCCAGGCTCACACAGCTAGTAAGTGTTAAGTGTCTGAGGCTGGATTTGGACTCAGGTCCTCCTGACTCCAGGGCCTGTGCTCTATCCACTGCAACACCTCGCTGCCCCCTCCCTCTATATTTCTAAGGGTCTGGGAGGTTTTATCTCTAACAGTTGAAATCCAAGAGAGCCCCTTAGTGGCAACAGGAAAGGGAGAGTCCATCCATTTTATGGATTCTCAATCCTCAGACTTTAAAGATGAATCTCACAGACCCCAGCAGAAAGCTATGCATAAAGACAAAGGTTAAACATTGCTTCCACATCTAGCTGTCTGTCTCAGCTTTTTGCCCTAGCACCCTTGCAAAATGGCAAAATTGTAAAGGTATCACAAACCTTGAAAATAAAGGGTATTTTCCCTACATAAGAGCATAGCAGAATAGTGATGCTAACACTGAATGAGCTGAGTCTTGGGATATTGGTCCATCTGAGGCTTCTGATGGTTGGTGTGATACTTTATCTATAGTTCCTGGGAAGATCACACTTTTTTTGTGTTCTTGTTGTTGTTGTTGTTGTTTTTTTGTGAGGCAATGAGGGTTAAATGACTTGCCCAGGGTCACACAGCTAGTAAGTGCCAAGTGTCTAAGGTTGCATTTGATTTCAGGTCCTCCTGAATTCAGGGACAGTGCTTTATCCACTGCACCACCTAGCTGCCCCCAAGATCACACCTTTTATCTGGAAGCAACTCAATCACAACAACCATGTTCTCCACTCTTAAGACCTGGTATACTGTCACTAGGTCCTTCAATCAATTTTGCTAGTGTAGATCAGTTTTGGGCATGGGTTTTCTTTGTTCCTCTAGTGTGCTGACAGATATTCCATAACCCCCTTTTAGAGAGCCTTCACTACTAAACTGGTGGTGAATGGAGAGGAGAGTTTGTACACCTAGTGAGCCTCCAAAAACTGGCCCTTCAAACTTAGAACAAGTCCTTTCAATATTTTGGGGTTTTTTCCACTCCTATCCTTTAAAGAATTCTCAATGATTTTCTGGTCTCATCGGGATTTTTGTTTTTTCTTACCTCACTTACTACTAAGAATTCAGGGGTTTCCACATCAGCAAGAGTTAGACTTTTGGAGGAAAAGATGAATATAATCCAAAGACTCTCTGAGGAAAGCTAATCCCAGAAAATGTGGGTCTACCTGATGGGGCAGGAGGTTATAGTAGAAAGCATGGCAGCCTTGGACTCAAGGACTTTGGATGGAAATCCCGGTTCTGAGGGGCAGCCAGGTGGCGCAGTGGATAAAGCACCAGCCCTGGATTCAGGAGGACCTGAGTTCAAATCCGGCCTCAGACACTTGACACTTACTAGCTGTGTGACCCTGGGCAAGTCATTTAACCCCAATTCCTTCACACACACAAAAAAGAAAGAAATCCCAGCTCTGATGCTTCTTCACTGTTCACATTTCCTCTCTGTTCTTTGGTTTCCTCAGTTAGGAAATAGGAGGAATATTTCCCTTTACCTCATATGAAAGAAGTGAAGGAAATTATTTGTAAGCTTTCAAGCTCTCCAGATATTGGAGCTCTCATGGATAAGTGTGAGCTAGATATGAGTCTATCACATACTTTGTGACAAATTGACAAATTAGCCTGTGTCTACACCCATTTCCCCGGGGGGAACAAAGGCCCCTGAGGAGGCAACTTGGGGTAGAAGAAAAAGAATCTCCAGGGTTTGTATGAACTGATACAGAGGAAAATATAAAGAACCAGGGAATCATTTCTACAATGGCTCCAACAATGTAAAGGAAAACAAGTCCTAAAAACTCTGATGAATGCCCTTGATGTGGGGGATGGGTGTAAGTGATCCAATTGATCATGAGGCATCCCAAAGAATTACAAGATGAAGTGACTCAGTTTCTCAATTTTTATTAGAATATTGTGAGGCCACAGGGAGAACCACCCAAGGGAGATAGGTATCTGGAATAGGGAGAGAAAAATGGTTTTACTTATAGTGAGAAAAGTAGGTTATCTCCTCGTTATCTTAATCTTCTCCTTGTGGGAGTTTCATACCCTATTCTGGACTTCCTGGGATCCTAAGATGTCCTCCAAGGTGGGTACCCTTTTCCCTAGGGGTGTATTTTGGGGGTTTAAGCATCATAAGGCGAACCGAAGGACACATTTGGTCCTTCTTCACATGTTCATAAAAACACGTTCGAACTTGTCAGACCCCAAGGGTCTTGCTGTTTAGAATATCTCTTTACTTTAAGATCTGGTTTGTAGGTGCAGTTTCTGTTTCCTGTCACCCAGTAATATTAATGGCTATTAAGGGTTAATGGTCCCTGGTTACTGTCTCCTTAGAAAAACTCAAACCTGTAATGATTGGAATGACGCCACCTGCCGGAGACTCACTGTAGAAGAGTTCTGCCCATGAAGCGAAGGTCTTTGAGGGCAAGACCAGGAGTCTTTTCTTTGGCATCAGGAAGTGACGTGGGCTAGTGGGAGGAGGAAGGAAGAGACTGGCACTCGCTCTCGCTCTCTTTCCTTGGGACTCTGGTGAAGAGTGGAGCTAGAAATGTGCTCTCCCTTTAATAGATTGGGAATCTAGGCCTTTTTCTCTCTTTACCAAATTCTTGTTCTCCTTAATAAATGCTTAAAAGTCTAACTCTTGCTAAAGCTTATAATTTATTGGCGACCACTCATTGGATATTTTAGACAGTTTAGTTAGAATTTTAGCCCTTAACAAACCTTAGTGTCTCTGTTAACCCTTTTAGCTACTATTGATAATTCAAGTCTTAGGTTATCTGTTAACTGAGTCACTGAGTCTTGTAATTCTTTGGGATGCCTCAAGATCAATTTGATCAATTAAATCCATCCCCTATGTCATCCTAACCAATTTGGGCTCCAGAAAACTGATGTTGAATCATGCTACCCACTTCTTAGAAGAAAGAGAATGAAAAAAAAAAAAAGAGAGAGAGAATGGACAAGAGTCATAGAATGTGACAAATTTGTTTCCCATGACAACACTAATGAGTATAGGAAGACCTTTTTTTGTTGCTGGTGGTGGAGGGAAGAGTTGGAAGAGAGTGGGAAGATTTGATAGTGATCCCTTTTTTTCAAAAGTAAGATAAGAAATTAAAGAATATCAGTGAGTCACTAAAAATACACAGAAGAGAACAAAAGGAAATTCAGAAGGGAATGCAAGCAAAAGTGCAAGGAAGCCTTGGAATGAATATGTTGAATTTGAAATATACTAAAAAAAAAAACCAAAAACAAACCCTGCTGTATATAATGGAGAATCACAGTTTCATATGGAATTTTTTTCAGTTCTTTGTATGGAGAAATACCTGTGTTTGTTGATTATTTTTAAATTTGTAAGAAAAAATAGGCTTTTTCTTTAAGTCGACTAGATTGAGAATCCAGTTTTCTTTTCGTGGCTCTTGGAATAACTCACTTTTTGACATGGGGCCAGTCATTTTGTTTCTCTGGGCTTGGGTTCTTCCTCCGCTGCCAAATGAGGGGGTTGGACTCAATTATCTCTAAAGCCTCTTCTAGCTCTCTATGTGCCTAAGCTAATAGAGAGAGGTTGAGAAATGAGTGGGTGGGACTGAATAATCTCTAGTTCTAAATCTATGATCTGTTGCTCAGGATTGGAGATGCAGATTTAGGAACTCACTAGTCAGGTACCAAGTGATCTCATGTGGAAGAGCCCCCTGGATTTCTGTACTCCATTCATCCTTCAAGGTCCCCCTCAATGAAGGTGTCCCTCATGATTTCTGCCCTCAAAAAACTGTTGCCATTGTTGTTGTTCAATCCTGTTTGGTTCTTCCTGAACCCATTTGGGGGTTTTCTTGACAAAGATACTGGAGTGGTTTGTCATGTCCTTCTCCAGCTCATTTTACAGATGAGGAAACTGAGGCAAAAAGGGTTAAGTGACTTGCCCAGGGTCATACAGCTAGTATCTGAGATCAGATTTTCACTTAGATCTTCCTGACTCTGGCCTAGCCCAGCACTCCATCTACCCAGTTGTCCCATAAACCCCATTTAGTAAGTACCTACTATCTGGCAGGCACTGGGATAAAAATTGGATCTGAACACAGAGGCAGAAGACACAGATAGGAACCTTGATGGAGGAGGCTAAAAGGGGTTAACAGATAACCTAAGACTTGATCAATAGTACCTAATAGGGTTAACAGAGAAGCTAAGATTTGTGTTCTTACAGCAACCAAGAGGTTGCTATCAATAGAAGCTTAGACAGTAACTAGGGATTATTAACCATTAACAGTCATTAATATTCCTAGATGACAGGATACCTAGAAACCAGATCTTAAAGTAAAGAGATACCATAAACAAAGAGACCCTCTGGCTCTGACAAGTTTAAGCATAACTCTATGAACATGCTCAGAAAAAAACAAATGTGTCCTTAGGGTCACCTTATGATGTTTAAACCCTCCAAACACACCCCTAGTGAGAAAGGTGCCTGCTTTGGGGTCTTAGGACCCCAAGAATTCCAAATTAGGATAACCCCCCCATGTACCTCCTTAAGGAGGAAATTAAGATAAGGAGGAAATAATATACTTTTTCTTACTATAAATATAACCATTTTTATCTCCCTATTTGAGACACCTATCTCATTTGGGTGGTTCTCCCTGTGGCCTCACAGTATTCTAATAAACTTAGGACACTGAGTCACTGAGTCTTGTAATTCTTTTAGGACAACTCACGATCTATTTGATCAATTAAATCCGCCCCTATTACACCTTCACATTTATCGCCTCCAACCTGTTTGACATTAGGCAAGTCACTTTCCACTGGATCTCAGTTTCTTCATCTGTAAAATGAGAGAGTTGGACTAGCTGTCCCCTGAGGTCTAGGATCCATGGACTCCCAGTCCAACACCCTACCTGCTCTGCTGGGTTGAGTAGGACCACCAGGTGTCCATTTGGATCCCCTCTCCCATGCCCAGCCCAACTGTCTACCCTGAGAAAAGACTGGATCTACTGTTTATCGAACGGATGGCAGAACCTCCTAGGAGATACAATAGATAGATGAGCTAGGAGGAGATAATGATACTAAAGAGTTAACATTGATCTAATCAAACCAAGCATTTCCCCAGTCCTCCCAATGAGGCTCTAGCCTCCCCTCAGTTAAACAGCTTGTTAATTCTTTCTCCTGACTGTCACAGTAGATTATCATTTCTACTTCCTCCCTCACAACTGCTCCCCGGGAACTCCCCCATCCCCACCCCTGAAATTTCCATTTTAATTGAGTAGAATATGGATTTGCTCTGGCAGTTGCAGGATGAAGGGAAGGAGGGCTGCCTCACAAGTCTTCCTATTTCCCAGCTCGCTAACCTAATGTCAGTTTGTTGGCTCCACCCACAATCTCAAGTAGTTTCCTTGAGCTAGGGAAAAACAAACAAACAAACAAAAACCCGTAATGAAGCCCCTAGTCCTTTAACAATGACAGAAACTGGTTACCAACCAGAAAAATGCTCACCAGAATTTGCTATTGATTGGAAAAGAAATCAGATCTGTTCCCAAAAGGCCCTTTCAGGAAGCCTTTTCCATGTCTATGAACACAAGCTCCATCCACAATCCCTTCCCTCAATGCCCGGTTTCTCCTGTATCCTTCTCTTCAGCATCATGCCCATGTTCATCATGTGATTCTATCGACTCCTTTGAACTGCCTTACCGCTGCATCAGGGGTGGGGAGGCAGTCAAAGAATGTGGTTTTTCTCCCCAGCCTCACTTCATCAGAGCAACATCTCCAGCTCGCCATGACCCAGACTCAACTCCTTAGGTTTCTTTAAAAACTAATAGGTTTCAGGGGCAGCTAGGTGGCTCAGTGGATAGAGCACCGGCCCTGGAGTCAGGAGGACCTGAGTTCTGGCGTCAGACAACTAACACTTACTAGCCGTGTGACCTTGGGCAAGTCACTTAACTCCAATTGCCTCATCAAAAACAAAACAAAACAAAAAAAACTAATAGGTTTCATTGATCAACTTTTGGTTTTTACATCACAGTCATTTCCAAATATATCCCTCCATGCACCCACCCTATCACAAGGAGGAAAATGGCAAAGCATAGAGTAGACATTTTCACAAACGCTTCTAAAACATAAAGAATCAAGCACTTACCATGTGTTAATTGGCAAATATTCACTGTGTGTGGTAGAGGGCGAGGGCTGATTTCTGTTCTGTGCTGGGCCCGAGTACAGGCCAGAGCCCCAATGGTTTTAAGTTCTATTTTGGAACAAAATGAGACACACTTAAGTCGTTCAGCAATTAACCAAAGGAGATTTACTTAGCCATAGACAGAAAAGGATATCCCACAAGTATCCTGCACTGTGTATTGAGAACATCCAGGGTAGATTCAGTGGATTGAAGCTCTGTGGTCTCTGAAATGCCATCCGTGGAGTTCCCTGAGGCGATTTTATACTCAGGAGACAGAAAATGATACTATTAGACTGAACCTGGAGAGAAAGGATTTTTTTGGACCCCCTTTTTTATTCCAATCAATATTAATCAGTTCAGTGTGATTCCATAGGAATAATGACTGTAAGCAAGCATTAACCATAATCAGTCTGGTCAACTAATATTAATAACATATCATAATGCATATTTCACACATATCACCTAGGAATAATATAAGGATAATTAGGCGAGATAGATTCGTGTTTTTTTTCCAGTTTTTTTTTTTAAGTAACAAAAATTTTTATTTCTAATTTGGGGTTCCAATTTTTATCCCTCCCTCCTTCCTTCCCTCCCCTCTCCCCTCCCTGAGGCAGTAAGCAATTAGATATAGGTTATACATATACAATTATATAAAACATTATCCTATTAGTCATTTTGTACTTGAATAAAAGAAAAAAATGAAAGTGGAAAATAGCATGCATCAGTCTGTGTTCCTTCAATATGAGTTCTTTCTTTGGAGGTGGATAGTATGTTTCATTGATAGTCCTTTCGGATTTTCTTGGATCAATGTATTGTTGAGAATAGTCAAGTCTTTCACATTAAGAAAGATTCATTCTTATTGGAAGCCTTGAACATTAAAACTATGATTTTACTGGTCACCACTTATTCACTAATTATAAAGGTCATTTGCTGAACCACAAGAACACTGCCCAAGCTACCTCCACCCTGTCTTGCTGCAATCACTGTGGCCAGCCTATGGGTGGGTTGGATGCCTTGGCATGATGCAGAAAGTCCCCCAACTTAATTTTTTTTTGGAGGCAATCAGGGTTAAGTGACTTGCCCAGGGTCACATGGCCAGTAAGTGTCTGAGGCCAGACCAAATTATTTTTTTAATAGTATTCTTCAGGGGGCAGCTAGGTGGTGCATTGGATAAGGCACTGGCCCTGGATTCAGAAGGACCTGAGTTCAAATCTGACCTGACACTTGACACTTACTAGTTGTATGACCCTGGGCAAGTCACTTAACCCTCATTGCCCCACAAAAAAAAACAAAAAACAAGCAAAAAAAAAATAGTATGCTTCAATCTGCATTCTGACTCCATAGTTCTTTTTCTGTATGTGGAGAGCATTTCCATAGGAGTCTTTTGGCATTGTCTTGGATTACTGTATTGCTGAGAAGAGCTGTCATTTACAGTTGATCATCACACAGTGTTGTTGATCTGGTGTACAGTGTTCTCTCCCTTCTGCTCATTTCACTCAGCATCAGTTCATGTAAAGTCTTTCCAGGTTTTTTCTGAAATCCATTTGCTTGTCATATTGTATATCTGGACTACCCTCTTTTGCCAAACATGAGGAGGTACCCATCTTATGATCACTTAAGGAAGATGACCTTTGTGTTGTCCATCATTTCCATTTACTTTATACCTTCTGTACATCTGGGTTTCAAGCCCTGTAAGAGTAAGGCCCCAGGGGCAGCTAGGTGGCACAGTGGATAGAGCACCGGCCCTGGAGTCAGGAGTACCTGAGTTCAAATCCAGTCTCAGACAGTTAACACTTACTAGCTGTGTGACCCTGGGCAAGTCACTTAACCCCAATTGCCTAACTAAAAAAAAAAAAAATAGTAAGGCCCTGGGGAGAAGGGAGCATCTCAGATCATGAGGAAGATCTGAGATCCACTCTCTTCATTAGAGGAGGGCAGGGACCCTTTAATAAAGTCCTGTTTGGAGCTCTGTGTCAGTGGTCTTTCTTGCAGATTGGACAGACTTGGAGCCCGCATTATGTCAACCCTGGATGGGCCAGTGAAGCATGGATCCATACCTCGTTAAAGTGGCTCCTGCAAGGCCTCCAAAAGGAAGTGCACACCTGGATGAATTTTTCCCATTGGTTTCCTCCTGAACACTGGCCTTGGGAGGTTGGACCTCATCAACTACACCCAAATTCTCCGAGCCTGAAGTAAGTCTCTACAAGCTGAAGGTTGTTGTGTTTGTCTTGATTTAGCTACATTCTTTTTCTTTCTTCCCTGGTTGAGCTAAGAGGGACTGTTTGAATTTACACTAATTTGTTTGAATTTATAATCTCCAGGGCATTTAAATGAATATTTATAAAGACTACATGACCCTGATTTTAACTCTTAAAGAATAAATTAATGTTTTTCCTCTGTTTTCTTTGCTTTCATTTTGTTAACATTAGGGAGATTCAATCAGTGGTGAAAATGCTATTTCCTCATTTCAGCCAGCTAGCCAGCATACAGAAAAACTTCCTTTTGCCAGGGCTAAAGCAGGTTTTTGCCTTTTCTTTTTTTTATTTTAATTTACAAAAATTTTTTAATCAAGTCAAGTCAATAAGCATTTATTAAGTGCCTACTATGTACTAAGCACAGGGATACAAAGAAAGGCAAAAACAGTGAAAGAACTTTAATTCTAATGGGGAGACCAAATATTTAAATAGCTAGGTACATCAAAGATAGATTCAATGGAAATTCATCTCAGAGGGAAAGGAGCTAGCATCTGTGGGGATGGAGAAAAACCTTCTGAAGAAGGTCGGGGCAGAGTTTTGGAAGAAGCCAAAGAATCTACAAGTTGGAGGTGAGGAGAGAGAGAGCACATTCCAGGGATGGGAGATAGCCAGTGTAAAGGTGGAGAGAGAAGAGATGGAGTGTGAATTTCCATCTCTAAGAACAACTCCCCATCTCATTTATTTCTCTAGATCCTGGTCTGCTGGGTTTATCACTTTCCTCCCTTTCACTGCTAAACTTATCAAAAAAGGGTTTTTGCCTTTTAAAGAATAGTTTTTAACAAGGTATAATTAAATCATTGTTGTCATTAGTAGGGCAATCTCTCAAACTGAGGGAGAACTGGAACAGTGGCTTGTTACAGTGTGGTGAGGAACCCCTTTGGAGTACCCTAGGGATGTGGACAAGAAATTTGGGGTCAAATCGATCGTGACTCGTCCCAAAAGAATTACAAGATTCTGTGACTCAGTTTCCCAAGTTTTATTGCAATACTGTGGGTGACCACAGGGAGAGAACCAGAGTAGTGGAAAGGTAACTCTTGAATAGTGAAAGAAAAGACAGTTATATTTATAGTATAGATACATTGATTTATCAATCTCATTATAATAATCTCTACCTTGGGGAGGTATAGGGGAGGGTCTGTCCTACTCATTATAATATTCTCCACCTTGGGATGTTACAGGGGAGGGTTTATCCTAATTTGGAGTTCCTGGGGTCCTAAGCCAACCCCGAAGCAGGTACCTTTTTCTGTGGAGGTGTGTTTGGGGGGTTTACACGTCATAAGGTGAATCTGGAGATAAATTTGGCCTTTTCCATACATATCTCTTTCTGGTTCCCATGGCTGGTTTCAAAACATAATCATTTTTCTTTTTATTTCTAGTCTGAATTTCTATAGGCTGTCAATTCCTTTACTGTAGTCAGGTCTCCTTGGCCTAGGTCCTTCTGTTCCCGTTATGGGTCCTGATTTATGTGGGCACGAGAACCCAGCATTCCGGCTTCTAAGTTATCCATTAACTGGGGTCTGACTCCCTTTTATTTTATTTTATTTTTATTTATTTTTTTTTTTGGTGAGGTTTTGTTTTTGGTTTTTTTTTGGTGAGGCAATTGGGGTTAAGTGACTTGCCCAGTGTCACACAGCTAGTGTTAAGTGTCTGAGGCTGGATATGAACTCAGGTATTCCTGAATCCAGGGCCGGTGCTTTATCCACTGCCCATCTAGCTGCCCCCTGACTCCCTTTTAGAGCTAATAGCTGAGTTAAAGGTTGGGTCTTGGGTTTTTCTGTTAATCCTTTTTTCACCTCCTACATCACTAAGACCCCTCCCTGGATGGGTAGAAACTGGGATAGTGATTCCCCACAGACACCACCTTGAGGAAGGAATAATTCCAACCAGACTCCTTAGCCTTAGGGGATCGATTCCCCACCTCAATGGTAAACTGTCAAGGCAAGGGAACAATCCCACCCTCTTTTGCTGAGAAGAAGGATCATTTTACTTTTATAGAGATGAGGAAAGGAGAACACTCCCTTTCACTTACAAAGTAAGCTTCAGGCTGCTAGGTGGTTCAGTGCATAGAGCACTAGCCCTGGAGTCAAGAGGACCTGAGTTCAAATCTCACCCTAGAAAGACACTAGCTATGTGACCTTAGGCAAGTCACTTAACCCCAATTGACTTAAACATCTGTTCTGATCTATATCTTACCACTGGAATCAGTGACCTTGCTCAGTCCTCCCTCACTTAAATCCAATTCACTGCAAGTCATAACATCACCCTGACCTCAAGGTCCTGTTCGAGAATGAAGGACAAAACAACAACAAAGTCAGGCTATTTTCTCTTATATTTGCTTAGGATTAAGTCAGTTACTGACAACAAAGCTAGATTTTTAAAGGAAGTTTTAAAGGAAAGCTGGTATAAATCCTGTTGAATTATAATTTGACCTCAATTAATTTTATCTTGTAAAAGTGGTTTCTGGATCTCCTCGGGATACTTAATCAAAACAGGAAGAGGAAAGGGTTAATATTGCTGATAGCTGCACCTGTGACTAGATGAGCAGGAATCCCAGCAGCAGAAAGCAAGGACTGGTGGTAGAATCCTTTGACCCTTGAGTAATAAAAGGTTTGAGGATACAAAGTAGCTTTCAGGGCTTCACCGAGACCCTCTTGAGCAGCAGTCAGTCATGATGATGCGGGCTGGAATTTGGGGGTCCAATTGATTGTGAGTCATCCCAAAAGAATTACAAGACTCAGTGACTCAGTTTCCCAAGTTTTATTTGCAATACTGTGGGTGACCACAGGGAGAGAACCAGAATAGTGGAAAGGTATCTCTCAAATAAGGAAAGGAAAGACAGTTATATTTATAGTATGGATAAATTGATTATCAGTCTCATTATAATAATCTCCACCTTGGGGAGGTACAAGGGAGGTCCTGTCCTACTCATTATAATATTCTCCACCTCTAGGGAGGTACAGGGGAGGGCTTATCCTAATTTGGAGTTCCTGGGGGTCCTAAGCCAACTCCCGAGGCAGGTACCTTTTTCAGTGGAAGTGTGTTTTGGGGGTTTACATGTCTTAAGGTGAACCTGGGGACAAATTTAGACCTTTTCTGCGCATGTCTCTTTCTGATTCCCATGGCTAGTTTCCAAATGTAATCATTTTTCATTAGAATTTCTATAGGTTGTCTTTTTTCCTTTATTGTTATTTTGACCTGACCCGCTCTGGTCCGTTATGGATGTTGATCACTATGAGTATGAGAACCTAACATAAGTCATCCATTAACTGGGATCTAACTCCCTTTTAGAGCTAATATCTGTACTAGAGCTTGGGTCTTAGGTTTTTCTATTAACCCTTTTTTGCCTCCTACATCACTGATGGCTTTGAATGAAAGGGTGAGCAGCCTGAACACAATGAATAGTCAGGAAGGTATCACCTGTTAAGAGTTTCCTTCTTGGCAGAGAGTTCCTAGGAATCATTTCTCCCTAGTAACCTGGTTAAGACACCTGGGACAGGGGCAGCTAGGTGGCGCAGTGGATAGAGTACTGGCACTGGATTCAGGAGGACCTGAGTTCAAATCCAGTTTCAGACACTTGACACTTACTAGCTGTGTGACCCTAGGCAAGTCACTTAACCCCAATGGCCTCACCAAAAAAAAAAAAAAAGAAAGAAAGAAAGAAAAGAAAAAGAAGACACCTGTGACTTCCTCAGCTCCGTAAACCTGGATGGACACCAAGTCTGTAATTAGATCTGAAACCTCCCACCAAGGCTGAAGGGGACTGAATCCTGTGACTATCCAGGATAGGGACCTCTTCTCCCCCAAACCCAAAGATAAAGGGAACAGTTTAGAGACACACAAGTTTCCAGGGACCAACCACCTGATTTTTAATGATTCTACTCACAAAGAAGCTTCAGTCCCTACTTGACTGGTCTTAGGGCCCCAGGTTAAGACCCCAAATTTAAAATGGAAAGAATTGGAAAATTTGCCAAAACAAAATCCCTGAATATTCAATTGTTAGCTGTAGAAAAGGACTCCCATGAGGATGATCTCAGGTGGTTTCTAAAGGTTTTATAGACGTTTTAAATGGGGAATTTCTCAGAAGGAAGTGGAGAAGCTGTGCCTCAAGAATCCGGTCCAATTCTCTTAGGGCAAGTTCCTCTGCAAATTTCGACTCCTTGTTGGGGACAACCACAGGAGAGATGGGATCAGGCATAAGAGGATAAATGCATCCTATGGGATCCCCCTTGGGCCATGTCCCCTGGCCATGGGCTACTCAGTAGCTAATGGGCCATTGAATTTCAAATTTTAGGGACAAGGGTGGACTCCCTCTTGGGGAAAATGGAAAGAAGATAGAAGGTAAACTGTGCAAGTCTTGGCTTTGAGAACGTAGTGGGTGCAGTGGGATGCAGGACCCCAAGAAACATAAAGACCTTAATTCCTAAAAAATCCTTAAACTTTAGACATTGAAACCAAAGATTTCAGAAACAACCCCTGTCTCCTACCTCAGGAATGTGATGTTGTTGCCAGGGCATGTAGACCAGGGGCACACAGACCCTGGGATATTTAGAGACAGTTCCATCGATGATGTAAGCACCGAAAAGCATATCAAGGTCTGCAAGGAACAAAGATGATATGCAAGTTCCAAAAAGCAGTAGATTGTAAAAAGCAAATTTTTAAAAAAGTTTAGGGGGTGCAGCCAGGTGGTACAGTGGATAAAGCACTGGCCTTGGATTCAGGAGGACGTGAATTCAAATCCAACCTCAGAAACTTGACACTTAACTAGCTGTGTGACCCTGGGCAAGTCACTTAACCCTCATTGCCCTGCCCCCCCCCAAAAAAAAGTTTAGAAGGCAAATCTCTCTTTTTTATGTTTCCAACACTGGCCATGTTGGAGATTGATGAGATGAAAGACATATACATAAAATTAATCATAAACTAAAAAAAAAAACTGATTGGAAAACAAATTTGTAAAAAAAAAATAATAAATTTCTTTCATTTCAAAATTATAATTATAGAGTTTAACGAAAATTTTAAAATCACAGATCAGTTATTTCATAAAGGGACATTAAAAATGATTAGGGATTGATTTATGTTCAGGAGAGATTCAGTGAAATAGGGATTCAGGGAACTGTCAAAATAAGAAAAACTTTTGGAAATAGTATAGGATAAATTAGAACAAAACTCTTGAGTTCTACTACTCAGAATTTGAAAAGAAACACATTTGCTAAGCCCATAAAAGTTTCAGTTAGCCAATCTCCAAGTTTGAAGGTATGGAGTATCCATCTGTGAAGTTGGTTTTAATTTTAGTGTAGAATAGAGGTATATTTAAAACTGTACTTAAGGTTGGGACAAGTTTATTGCTGGAAGGAGTTTTTATTATTAGAAGGCAGAATGAGGAATTGTTAGACCATCTTCACGAAAGAATAAAACTGGGTAGAATTGGAGTTCATTTCCCTTTATGTTGTTTATTGCTTTTAAATAAGCAATCTAAGGGCACAAAGCCAGTCCTGATTGGGACTCCAGATGGAAGGTGAACACCAAAGTGCTCCCAGAAAAAAGAAAAGCTTGTTTTGAAACCATGAAGCAACTGAGGGTAAGTGAAGTTTAATGATTTTACTGTAGTTTAAATCAACTGTTTAGTGAAAACAAGTTCAAAATTATATAAATAAGGCTCTAGTAAGTTAGGGAAAGGATTATTGAAGTTAGAATTAAGCAAGAATATTTGTTTAAAGTATAGGAATAAATTAAGAGCATACATACCTAGTAGATTACAAAAGATCAAATTAAGCATATGGCTTAGAAAAGTATAAAAATATTGTCGTTTTGAGAGAGCAATGCACAGCACACAAATTATTTATAAAAAAAGAAACTTTAAGTCAAGAAATTATTATACTACGAATAAAAGGATCTTTCTAATTCAAATACTTGTCAAATATATATTAAAACATGTGCACATTGATGCTATTGGGCCCTGAATTTGAAATCTTGTCATTTTAATGGCTTTTGTGAAATTCAAGATTTTTTAAGTATTGGACTATATTTCATTTTGGTCAATTCAATGTAACAAGGATTTCTGTTCATTTCTGACCATTAGGAAATTAGCTCGTAGGGGCAGCTAGGTGATGCAGTGGATAGAGCACCAGCCCTGGAGTCAGGAGTACCTGAGTTCAAATCCGGCCTCAGACACTTAACATGTACTAGCTGTGTGACCCTGGGCAAGTCACTTAACCCCAATCGCCTCACTAAAAAAAAAAAGGAAATTATCTCCTTACTGGATTAGAGACAAACATAAAATTCCAAACATTTGGAAACTATCAGAACTTTGTAAAAGAAAGAGGCAATTGGGAATCAAGACCAATATCCAATATTTTCTTTTGTATTATGAAAGCTAAGAAAAGCTGTTAATACAAGTTACTTCCCCATTTGATCTGAATGATCATAAATGTGATATTCTATGACAAAAATGTTTGAAAACTGATAGCATTTGTGAGGACTGCCACAGGTGGATGCCTGTCCCGGGAAAAGTCAAAAAACAACCTTTCAGTGATCAAGGCAGGATTCTTTTGACCTCTCCCCATCTTGGTAAACAAGACATTTTCCCACCTGATTAATTCTAAGCCTGGCTCTATGACATCTTGTTTTACAATTGGCTGCCTATGACTCATACCTGAAATCAAACAGAACTAATGCTGCTGTGTCCTGTTCTTTCTCCTCACATATCAAATTCCATAGCTAAGGACAAGTGTAAAAGAGATGAATCCTATTGGTGACTTTTGATTAAGTGATATCTGCTAGTAAGTACCACAATAGTGGAGGATCACTTTGAATTGATCTATTTTTTTCAGAGATTTTTTAAAAATTTAATTAATTAATTATTTTTGCGGGGCAGTGGGGGTTAAGTGACTTGCCCAAGGTCACACAGCTAATAAGTGTCAAGTGTCTGAGGTCGGATTTGAACTCAGGAACTCCTGAATCCAGGGCCGGTGCTTTATCCACTGCACCACCTAGCCACCCCCTTTTTCAGAGACTTTTAAGAGAAAGGGATCTCTGCAAGTGACCTGAATTGGAAGCAAATCGACTAGAATGTGCTCTGAAGCTCCTCTCATTACATTGTGTCTAAGAGGAGATCACCAGAGGATCATCAGACCACATCAGATTCAGAAATCAGACAATTGTATGAAATGAGACATCTGAACTTTAAGATGATGGACTAGTAGGGGGCAGCTAGGTGGCGCAGTGGATAGAGCACCGGCCCTGGAGTCAGGAGGACCTGAGTTCAAATCTGGCCTCAGACACTTGATACTTAGTAGCTGTGTGACCTTGGGCAAGTCACTTAACCCTCATTGCCCAAATTAGAAAGCCTTAGGCCCTCAGGGCCTCTTCTGTGTGGGAGGTGCTGGTGCCCCTTCCCCTCAGCTCAGCTGAGCCCAAAAGCCCCGTGGGCTGTACAAGATGGGTCAGACAGTTGGGGGAAAAAAGCCCTCAGCCCCCTCCGACCTGAACGGAGCTATCTGAAAGATCCTGGATAGCCTGTGCTGAGGCAGGTGAGGCTGAAGCGCACCACCCCGCCCCAGCCCCACCAGCCGCAGCCCTGGCTGGCAGATTATCTTGGTCTGCGGGGGTGCAGGAAGCCCTGAGATTTGAGTGGAGAGAAGAAAAGGTATATATAGACCTGGGGGTTAGACTCAAGGGGGCTGACAAGTTACGGGGGCTGACAGGAGGACTGGAGGCCTGCGTACAAGACTCAGAGGTTCTGACGGATGAAACGAGGCAGAGAAGAGGTCAAGCGGCAGTTGAGGAGATTAGAAAGGTTGGAGGCCGCAGACTAGAGACAGGGCTACAAGGACACAGGAGAAGACGAGAAGGACTAGGAGCAGGGAAAAGAGAGGCCGAAGGGTAGACTGGTGGAACAGACAGACAGAAGGTCGGTGAGAGAGAAACACAGCGGTTTGGCAGTGGCAGTAAGGAGAGGAAAGTTAGAAGCAGGGGGATTTACAAAGTGAAAGGGGCTGGAGTTAGAATAAAGTACCTGAGTACCCTAAGGCAAGCAGCGGCTAAGGCCCTTACTGTGTGTTAAAAAAAGTTCGAGGCACAGCAGGTGGGAAAGAGACACAGTGGAAAGAGATGCATCGCAATGCAGTCAGGTTGTACATTTAATTTCCCTGTATTCTTAATTTTAAATAGTATCTCATAAATAAACTCTGCTTTGATTATTTAGTTAAGAGGCTTCTTAATCCTTTGCTTATCAATTTTGGGAGTGGAACAGTGTGGTGGGACTTTATATAAACGGCCCACATTAAATTAACAGCAGTCAGATAGCCAAATAGTCAACAGTCCCAGAATTAGTACCCCAATCAAATTAGTCCCCCCAAATTAAGCTAGTCATTCAAAATATTTCTACATTTGAATGGCGACCGTGGCAGGACTTACGGCCCAATTATAATTTTTCTAAACTTATCATTTTCATATAATCATAAATTTTCATAAGTCCAAAATTATAGAATTTTTTCAGATTAGATATAGTTATTAATTATTAAAATTTTTTTACACTAACAAGATGATGGACTAGTGTGGCAGCTAGGTGGCGCAGTGGATAAAGCACAGGCCCTGTATTCAGGAGGACCTGAGTTCAAATCCGACCTCAGATACTTGACACTTACTAGCTGTGTGACCCTGGGCAAGTCACTTAACCCTCATTGCCCCAAAAAGTAAAAAAAAAAAGATATGATGGATTGATGAAATGGACAGTGGGAATGGGTTATTAAGAAGCAGATTGCACCATTATCCTCTGCAAGGCATACTTGCCAAAGGGGACTGCCCTCAGTGGCTTCTGTCAGTATTTTGGTCAATCTCTCCCCCTCACACTGTTAACTACCTGTTCTGGTTTGGTGTCATCCATAGAGGACCCAGCTCTATGCATACAAAGTATGATGATCCATGAGAAGGAAAATATTCTTTGGATATTAGTTGGGAATGAGGGAAATGATTAATTTAGACCCTATTTTATTCCAAACTTATCTCTAATCAGTATAAATCAGTTTAGAGTGATTCCATAGAGCTGATTGTTAGCAATTGTCCATCCTGTGACCAACCACACAGATGCATCACTTCTGACCCTTCTGAAGGATCAAAATCAAGGTCTGCCATCCATTGAAACTCTATATTTTACTTTGCCCCTTCTATGTCTCTGGGTATCAAGCACTATAAAACTAAGATGCTGCAGTAAGGGGGCATCTAAGATCAGAAGGAAGACCTGAGGCCCACTTCATAAGAGGGGACCACAGACCCTTTAATAAAACGCTATTGGCTTGGAGCTCTGCCTCAGTGGTTTTTCTTGAAGACTGGATGTGAGGGAAAAATCCAGCCTCTTCTCAATAATTTTCAGGAACTCAGCAGTGAGGTGACAAAGGCTTTATTTTCTTCTCATGAGAAGGAGGCACCCTAGTGTGCAACTAGTGGGTGCCCAGAAAGGGGGCTCGCAGGCCCTGTTTTATACTCTAGTCCCTAACGCGAATGGACCTTCCCCTTTTTCATCACTGGTGGGGTTACGATCTATGCACAAAAACTAGCTAATCGGACGCAGTATTCCCACCCTTCTTCCTTGTATGGGCATAACTCAGGAGTGGACCTTATACTTCCTTATATGGACACAACTCTGGAGCGGACCTTATTGAGACCAGGGCTCCTTGAACCATGTGACCTTGCTAACCGGAGGGTGAGGAGGGGATCTGAGACTTTTGTCCTACAAACAGGTCAAGGGGAGTATGATTGACTGTTATATCCACATTGAGAGGAGACAACTACCCATTTCTCACACTGGATAATTTTGGATGCCACAATATCGGAAGAAAATGAGACACATGTAAATCATTCAATAGCTAGCCCAAGGAAATGGACTTTGCTGTAGAAGGAGGATGTTTCACAAGGATCGTTCACTGTGTACTGAGGACACCTTGAGTTAATTCAGTGCATCGAAGCTCTTCTGCCTCTGAGCTGTTCATCATATGGTATGCCATCGGTGGAGTTCCCTGTGATTCTTATATCAAGAAAGGATACTATTAGACTGAACCTTCAGTGTCCCTAGGCCCAGTCAAGTCTCAAGAATGGTTAGATACCTTCTAATGGAAATTTACATAACTTGAATGGGCCATTCAATCATCAGCCATCATGCACCTTCTAGGCTCCAGTTCCATAGTAGGATTGTTGTGAGAATCAAATGAGATAGATAACATTTGTAAACAAGACCTTAGCACAGTGCCTGGCACATAGTGGGGGCCATATAAATGCTTATTCCCCTTCCTCCTTCCACTCCCACCCCCATAAGCTACTGGGAACCACAAGAGGTTTTGGAGTCCAGTAAGCTCATGGAGTCACAATGAAAGATGACACTCTAATGTGAACAGATTAAAGAAACTGAGCATGGGAAGAACAAAGTCTTTTCCATCTAAGGCCATGGTTGAGTAGAGAGGAATGGGGCCTTGACTAACGAGTTGAATAGCATTTATTGAGCACCTACTATTTGTCAGCAGAGTGCTGGAGATACTAAGAGGCAAAAATTGTCCCTGCCTCCAAGGAGCTCCTTTCCTGATGGGGGAGACACCATGGGAACAACTAGATGGAAATAAGATACCGCAGAGTAAACTGGAGATAGACTCTGGAGGAAGACACAAAGATCAAGGCAGACTGGGGAAGAGGCAGACCCGGAGGAGAGGGAGGGATGCAGTGTTGGCCAGGCTGGGTTGGGGAGTTGAGGATTGAGGAAGAGTTCAAAATTATCTTTGACCCTGGATGACTGAAAGCAGGGGAGCATCATTAACAGGAATGAAATAAAGGGAGAGAGAGGCCTGCTAGGGTAGGTCAATTCATTTTTTATGCTTGAGTTTGAAAACAAAGAAAAGTGCCTAGGGAGAGGCCTCTTTCAATTCAGCCAAGTTTAGATTAGTTATTCCTGCTCTCTTTGGAGATTTAATTCTGCTTCCCATTCATTGAATACCTACAGTCAACAGTTGATCCCACCCTAGGCTCAAAGGGGCCTTTGAATCTATCCTTGGGCTGGGTTCTCCTACAAACAAAGGAAGCCAGATTTCCTGAGCCTTCCCTCACCACCTGCTCTAGGGAGGGACAATGGGCATAGAAATATCCCCAATGGATAAAGACTGGAGCATTGCTCCTATTTTTCTTGTTTTCAGTTCCCTCAGTTGTGTCTGACTCTTCATGACCCCACTTGGGGTTTTCTTGCCAAAAATCCTGAAGTGCTTTGGCATTTCTTTCTCCAGCTCATTTGACAGATGAGGAAACTGAGGCAAACAGGTTTAGGTGACTTGTTCAGTGTCATACTGCTAGTAAATGTCAAGTGTCAAGGCCATATTTGAACTCAGGTGCTCCTGAATCCAGGGCTGGTGCTTTATCCACTGCACCACCTAGCTGACCCCTCTTTTTGGCTTTTAAATCTATCCCATGGATATGATGAGACTCAAAACATTCCTTGCTCCCCATCTCCATGTCTTGACTCTCCGTATGCTGTCATCATTCAGTAACCTCTTGTCATATGAGATTCCTTAATCCCTATTTGTAGGCAAAAAAGTTTCTAGTAATTGTTAAATACTGACCCCCAGGACACTGTCCTTCCTTCTTTAAATGCTGTGACTAGCTCACAATCTCCTCTAGCAAACACAAAGTTTCAGTTCCTTAATTTACTCATTTCCCCATGACTCTTTCACCCGACACAGAGATGTTTGTACCCATACTCTCACTATCATCTACAAGCGTTCAGCTTCCATGTTCATGAATGCTGAAAGCCCTTTTCCTGATCATAATCTTTTATCATTTCATCTTTCCTTGTGTCTTATAATTTTTGTTCTTCATCCTCTCCACGATGTCTAATCCTTTCACCATTTAGTTCTTTCATAAGTCACCCCCCTGATACCAGTCACTTTCTCCTTCCCTTTCTTTTCTTCCCTCCTTGGTGAACCAGTTCTACATTATTCTACTCCCAAATCCCTTACCTCCTTTTCTAATTAAGCCCTAATCTTGAACTGTTCCCACCATATTCTACCTTCACTGCTACACATAGTGCCGGTCAGAGGTGTTTTAGCTGTGCTGGCAGCAAGGGAAAGAGTAAAAAAGGATGTGACTAATTCTTGGTGTGGATAGGGTGAGGAGAGCAGATAACAGGGAATGGTAGA